>NW_011646046.1:172024-192621 GCF_000223845.1 Gregarina niphandrodes | reverse complement strand
TGAAGTGCCAACTGACGAGTGGCATGTGGTTAGCAAGAGTACGCGCGGACGGCAACCCAGTGGCCCACGGTTAACAGCCGGACTAGAGGGGGCATGTGACTGGCCCATGGTTAACAGCTGGACTAGAGGGGGCATGTGACTGGCCCATGGTTAACAGCTGGACTAGGAGGGGGCATGTGACTGGCCCATGGTTAGCAGCCGGACTAGGAGGGCATGTGACTGGCCCATGGTTGTGAAGAATTTGGATGATGACACACCACTGATCTACGATTGGTTGAAGTATTAAGCGACCGCAGATGAGAGGCCCACGGTTGTCACGGGCGGGTCGAAGTAGTAAGTGACCGGTGTGTGGTGAAGAGAACAGTGTCCCCATGGCGGGTGATCGGTGCAGTTTTAATCGAGGAGGTGGTGGATCTCTTCATAGATCCCCCTCATAGGTTCCGCATCCCACGCCCCGTTTTTCGTACGATACGCTTCAACGATTCTCGTGGTTGGCATCACCCTGTTTAATGCGGTTTCCGCCTTGGTCCAGGCGTCTGGGTCTGGGTGTACCTCCGGCTCGTACGACGGAATGCTACATGTCTTCAACCAATTCTTGATGGGGCATCGCACGAGTTCGGAAAAACCGAACTTGAGGTCCTGGATTCGCCCAGCCTCCGTCTCTTGAAACACACGACAATAAGGATTTTTCATTCGCTCCATCCAATCATGTAAACGGCCCTTCAACTCACTTGGCAACTCGCAAGTCTCGAGTCTTGCTACTTGTGCGAATGCGTCTAGGCAACCAGTAATGGACCTCAACAAATTCCAGAGTAAGTTCTTTTCGGCATGAACTCCCTGGTGTAGTGTTCGCAGCTCCTCATAGGGTAGGTCCACATGCTCCACGTTCTCCAACCCTATTACCATATCTGGCATGCCCTTCAGAATCTTACAAGCGTCAACCAACAGTCTGGCGCCGTCCTTTTCGTAATCGGCGTCTCCGGAACTGGCATCGTCGTCCGTCAGAGCTAGCGACTCAAAGGCCTTCACCATATCCACCCACTTACCATACACGTTAATGGTCACGATCACCCTTGCCAGCGCCTGAGCCTTGGCTCCGCTCGGGACTTTAACACCACGCAAACACTTCATTAAAATATTCCTGAGAATAAATACAACCCATTTTCCGCAGTCGACATAATGAGCTGGACTCGGGTGCTTCCATTGCACAGCTGGGACAACAGCTTACTTCCTTCACGTACTCAAAGCTCCCATGGCATCCGCCATCGATTATGACCCTCTCCCTTCCGCTTCTATGCACAGTCATTACGACGCGTACTACCAGCTACCGACTTAGTCTGTCATATCGTCTCTTAGCCCACTCTCTCCGTGGCTACCTCACCGGCAGACATCTCAATAACTAACTCAGCCCATGCACGACAACCCTTTTTTGTGATTGTTTTGCAAACCCAACGACAGATGGTCGTACCGTGAGACGAGACCCAGCGACATCGAGGTGGATAATCGGTGCCTCAGTGCTCGGAGGCGACACCATCCGGCCCTTGTCTGCCCTGGTCTTGCAGTTCCACCTAGCCGCCAACTTCGCGTAGCGAATCTGCTTCTCCGCGATGACGTTGTTGAGCTTCGCCAGGTCTTCGGACTTGAAGGCGTGCATATACGATCTGCACTCGTCGTACAGCTTCCGGGCGACCTCAGAGAAGTACGACTCCACATTGCAGCGAGCCGCCTCAGTGAGGGTCGCGTATCGCAGGTCCGCTGTCGCAGGCACGACACGATCCGCTAGGAACCTCGTCGGCCGTGGCGTACTTGTAATAGGCCCTGGAGACCGTCCAATCATCGAACTCCTCCAACTCGGCTTCGGTCTGCGCCTCGAAGGGGGCCACGCTCACGTCCCGGCACTCCTTGCACCAGCTCCTGGCGACCGCCCCACCAGACCTTTTCCCTGCCGGTACCGCCACTTCTGAGCTGAATTGCTCAAGGTTCGGGACCGGATGCGTGTGCTGCCCGTGACCTTGCCATTGCCAGCCCCTCATCGCCACCACTCCCTCTCGTGATTGGGTAGTCGTTCGTGATGGTGTACGTCGGTTGTGTCTCTGGCGTATCGTTTATTCCCAAAAACCAAGGTGGACTGTTATGTCTATCCTCCCGTCCGTTTTCACCTCCATCAGCAGAGTTTTTGGATGGACATCCAGGGGGTCAAACCACCACGCCCAAACACAACGGCTCAGCAGGAACTGCCTAGACCTGCAAGATAGGAATTTTTTGGTTGTGTTTTTTTTAAGGGGGGATCACCAACATGATCGCCACCATGACCCCCCAATTACACCGCACACGACCACCCCTTGTCTCGGACGTGCGCCCGGAGCTGAATCACCACTCGAACAACATTCTTTCTTGGGGTCCAGCCGCTTCTTTTCTTCTCGACCTGCCCGCAGATATTTTCGGGGGTTAGATCGACCTTTCATCTCATGAACAGCTTCCGCTTTGTCGCAACCTGGATCATTTCTCGACAGAAAATCATCGCTGAATGAATGAACCTTGCAAGCACCGCCCTGACTGTTACTATTGTTACTAAGGGGTATTCCCCTAATGCAATCGGTTTTTGAGAAACGTGTATTGAAGGGGGTGCGCCTGCCGGCAAGAGCGTGCCATACTTGAGGGCGGCATATCCCTACTTGAGGAAGTATTCTAAACAAGGAACAACCCGTCTGCAGCGGGAGCCACCCGCTACTGCTGAGAAATTTCACTGCTTCAACTCATTCATGAGGTGTACGAAACAGTTCTTATCTGAAAGTGACTCCAGCAGAATTGGGATGCAAGTATTCGACGCCAAATGGAGTGCCACACATCTAAAACCTCTCATCGATTGAAACGGCCCCTTGAGTGTTCCACCCTTGAGTGTTCCACCCTTGAGTGTTCCACCCTTGAGTGTTCTACCTCAGTATGGACTTACGTTGGTTCATCTACTATATTAGCTTTCGTTGCTACTCGTCCTAGGTCTTTACGTCCCGAAATCACAGTTACCAATTCGTCGAGGGACATTCGTCTTATGTGAAGCTGCAGACACCAATCTCACCCCAGAGCTGCAGACACCCCTGGCACTCAATCCCAGAAACTTTTCGCCAGGAAGTTGGAGAAGCGTGTCCCAATCATATGTGCTTACCACCAACACTTGATCGCCAGCGTGTCAGCAGCAAGCAGATGTGTTGGCAGATTAATCCCAAGAGTCTCGTTCGCTGAACTTACGTGGTTGTTCACATCACAGGACATCACCAAGCAACTGTCAGAAGGCTGCCATCGCAAACGACAAGGTATCCGTTTTCCGTCCTGAACATAAGTGGGTCGCAATATATCAGATACGGGTTGACCTCAGCTTTGAGTCGACCTTGTTTCCGTGTAAGGCTTACGGCTATAACGACTGTCATGTGTATCGAGTTTTCCAGTCGATCTCGAAAAGCCTTGAGCTCGGCCGCTGTGGGAGGCACGATGGTCTCTTCTTTGTCATTGCTGCGTTTTTGAGGTCCCACCGTGCTCACGGTTTCCTTCTTGTCACTTGAGACGGCACAGCAATCGACCACGTTACCCATTAATAAAAAGGATTTGAATTTCAACCCCCGAATCGGCCCAATCCCCGACCCGACTGCTTCGTTCCCTGGCTAGATGGTTTAGTCACGAAGACTCAGTTGTCCGAAAGACTCAGTTGTCTGAAAGACTCAGTTGTCTGAAAGACTCAGTTGTCTGAAAGACTCAGTGTGATTGGAGGATAGTGAACAGTTGTTCCCTGGCCTCATGCCAAGAATGATTTTGTGGCTTGGTTTTCTCCCATCCCTTCTCGGTCCAAGAGCCTAGCGGGACCACAGGTGGGTCTGAATGTCCTCTTAGGATTGAGAGGAAGGTCTGGTCCTGACGTAAGGTATCCAACACGGTAGAGCCATTAGAATATTGAATGATGCGGATCAATGAGTCCAGCCAGGTGTCAATGACGTCTTCATCGGTTTCGGCAGCGAAGATAGTGATATAGGCGGGTGAGATGACGTCTTGCCATCGAGTATTAAAAGAGCTGGATAGAGAAGTGGCAATCGCCAACATCAAATGAGCGGAGGCACAGCGAACGTCTGGGTCAGAAGAGTCGACGAGTGAGTCCAGGTCCAGGTGGGTGATGAATTTAGCAGAAGTGGATTCTTTAGTGAATTCTTGATTGATGTCCCCATCATTTAAGCGCCACTCTTGACTCAAGATGCCACAAGCCAGGTCAATACCAATGAGCCGTAGTTGGTCATCCTTTACGCAAGATATTGCTATGTCTCGAATCTCATTCGCTATAGTTGCGTCAATGGGCCCAAATTCAATAAACTTACAAAGGTAATCTACACAAGCCATTTTAACGACATAATCATCGTGTCTGGTCATCAGATCCCGAATATAACAATATATCGGACCATTGCTCTCCAGAATTTGACTTTGACGGAGAACGGCTTGCTTGCAAATAATTTTGGACGCCACCGTTAAAAGATTAACTGCATTAATCACCAAGTCTGTTTCGTCAGATTTCAAACACGGCGCAGCCAAACCTTCAATCACATCCAAAATCATCTTCAATTCATCATAGCCGACCTTACTCATCAAATGCACTAAAATGCAAGCCAGCGCACTCATCCCGGTGCACAAGTCGACAAGAACTTCTCCGCTATACGTTTGTTGCCTACCGCTTTCTTGAATCCATTCCAGAATAACATTGGCTGCTGCTCTCTCGGTATTCAAGTCCCATCGAAGTCGGCCTATGTTTTCGATATTCATACAGAAAGCTCTAATCCATGTCTTATCCTGTTTAATCCGCGAAATAAACACTTCTGTTACAATGTTTGTAATAAGCATATCTGCTTCGTTATTATCTACTCGTGAACGCATCATAGAACACAAACACTCGCGAACAATTCTTGACAAACTTTTGGTTAATGTTCTATCTTGATTATTGTCCAGCGATGTCAGTAGACCCCTAACGAAAATGTTTTGATATTGAAGAAATATCATTTGGCAATTGTCATCGAAGTCATCAATACGTTGACAATCCGAACACGTGTTCAAAAGGCATAAAAATGCGCCACAGCTCATAGTATCCATTTCTTGTATATTTGCAAGATGCTGCTTTATATGTCTGGATCCAAACTGGGGATGCTGGTACAGCAGGTCATCCAGCGCTCTCATGCATACACTAATGATGTCATCGTCCGTCAGATAACGCTTGGTGATAGAAACAATACAATTTGAAAGTCTTGGTAATAAATCAAACACGTGTTTGTAGCCAGGGTCCTGGTGAGGTACTAAGCCAGGCGCTAAACTTGGTTCTACAGTCCTTTGTCCCGTGGAAGAAACGCTGAGAAGAACATCAAATATCAAGCCGAGAGCAACCGGATCTGCCACAACTTTGTCGGGAAGCGTTTCCAGGATGAAAATATATTCCTGACAGATAGTCTTTCTTTCATCCCCGGTGAGATACGGCATGGCTTTGGCACTAACACATAATATCTTGGTACTAAGTAGGCCTTCGCCATCTAACCGGCACCTCGCAGAGTACCAAAGCTGAGATATATGATGCATAAGTTGGTCCTGAGTGCTAAGTCGTGTGCATAAAGATTGTTGTCTTGTGCATTTGTCAATGTCATAAAGGTAGACCATAGTCTCAAGCAAAGCTGAGCTGACCTCGGAATCGTGCAAGGCGAATCCGGACTCGACAACCTCTCTCACCACACTGGCCTCTTTCATGACCTGAGCCCGAAGCGGCATTTGAAGGAGACACGCCTGAATTAACAACACGCGTCCCAACAACATGTCTCTAGTAGCCAACGTACAGCCACAAGTGACTTCAACGTGCTCACTTTCGAACTGTCGCAACAGGCAACGAAAATCTGCAGCGGCTCCGGCACAGATATCCACCAGCACACGTGTTATGCTCATGTCGCCGTGCATCAGACTTAATGGCAATAACCCACAAACGGCTCCATCCACCCCAGCAGCCTTCTTCAAGACCGTCGCAAGCATCAAACCTGAACCATCTACCGCCGTCAAGGAGCTCTTTTCAGCAGGATGGATAAGCAATAATCTCCTCAACGCGCCCATTATTAGGTCTTCTCTCTCCACCAACCTCTTCAATAGAACCGTCGCATTCACATCATGCACCGCCCTTCTGGCTAGGTCAGCAACTTCCACCCATTCCTCCATTTGCCCCCTTTTTCAAGACCCCCAAATATCCTGCAATTTCCCCCCCAAAATCCCCCCCCCGATATTCTCGACTGATCTGCGGCAGCTAACCTGCGACACCAAACCTACCCCATTCCTCCCATCACATCACCCAGCCCCAGCCCACCGCTACCTGGCCTAACAATTCGCGCGGTTTGCGTAGAGGCTTCCGCCACCAATTTTGCAAAACTTCACCATCAGAATTCCACTTCACACAGAGCCTCTGTCACAGTTCCAGCTGTTCACGGTGGTATAATTAATGTACCTCAACCTCCTCTTCGGAGCAGGTCTCGTCGGCGTCTCTGGCATCGCTGCTGGCCTTACTCTTGGCATTCTTACTCTGGGTATACCATCTCGTCACTCCTCTCCCCTCCCCTTACCTAGATCTCTCGACCGGCTTCCTGTAGACTTGACCCGGTTACGAATTATTGTGGAGAGTGGGAAGCGCCCGGATGCGAGTAGTGTGGAGAAGGTGCAGGGCCGTCGAGCGGCGAGACTGGTGAATATTCGGGCGAGTGGAAACCAGTTATTGATAACATTATTGTTGGTAAATGTGGCAACGAATGCGGCTTTTTCGATCTTGATGGGCGAGACCACGAGCAACGTCAGTGGCTTCTTATTGTCAACGGGAATCATTACCATTGTGGGCGAGCTCATACCTCAAGCCATCTGTAGCCGTTATGGGCTGGAGGTATGCAGTCAATTTGTGTGCTTGATTTACGCCTGGCAGTTTCTGCTCTACCCTTTTGTCAAGCCACTGAGCGCCGGACTGGACTGGGTCCTGGGCAAGGAGCTGGGGGCTCTGTACTCTCGTGACCAGCTCAGCCGACTCATCATGCAGCACAAGTGCATTCTGAGCAACCAAGAAATCAAGATGCTCCAGGGCGGCTTAAGCCTTCAAGGCCGTCAAGTCAAAGATGTAATGAGGCAAGCCAACGACGTCTTTTTCGTCTACGACCACGACCGAGTTTCGGCCGTTCTACCCGCCATTATTGAGTCGGGCTACAGCAGGATACCCGTGTTGTGCAAAGCAAACAACAATGCTTGCGCCATTTTATTCGTCAAAGATCTACTCCTATTCGACGGGATAGACACCCACGTCACCGTTACGCAACTCCTACACCTCCTCTACGGCGGTACCTTCGTGGATCATGTCTCAGAGACCATGCCCCTCTTGGACTTATTCAACTTCTTTAAACTTGGCACCTCGCACATGTGCATCGTACGCGCGGATACCAACCCCCCCGGTCCTCTACTCAATGACCCTGGATCCAACGGCCCTGGATCCAAAGGCCTTGGGTCCAAGGACCCTCAGCCTAACGCCGCAACCGGCCCTGAGGCTAGCTGCTGCGACCATAGCACCACCAAGCGCCGCCAAACGGACCCACAAAATTCTGACAATGAAGTGGCGGTGCAGACCACTCAGGAGGGGGTTGTGAGCGACACCGACAAGCTGCTTCAAGTCGGTACTCTGGCGGAGTACCCTCTTCACAGTCCAGAGGAATCGGAGTTGTGTGAGGTATCCGTGCAACCACGAACCTGGAACCTTGCGGCAGGGATTGACCGCGGGGCTGAATACAGTGCCGACCCCAGACCCGGTGGCTCTACCTGGCCGCTTGAACCGAGTTTCGAAATGCTGCCGGAACATGTTTCCGAAACGGTTTGCGTCAGAGTCAAGGGTTCGGAAAACGATTTTTCGAAGCTCGCTTCTTCCACCAAGAATCAGACTTGTCCCGTTAAGTATACTAGCGACCGAAAGAACAGACTACTACCCTCAATCGGCTACCCCCACTCGAGCGACCAACCATTGGTCGATCAGCCATTGGCCGATCAGCCGTTGACTGATCAGTCATTGACTGACAAACCGTTTGGTTCCCTAGAAGTGGACAGTATGGGAGAACCATTACCTTCTTGCCCACCGTCTGCTTCAGGGTTCGGTCGGTGTTGCGTGGAAGCTCGGGATGTGGGAATCGTTACTTTGGAAGATGTGGTGGAATGTATTCTTCAGCAGAGCATAATTGACGAGTTCGACACGCAGTCGCTGTGGCGAAGTATCACCGGATTTTCATCTGCTGGTGGGGGCATCCAGGACAGTAGAAAGGAGGTGCAGCCGACACGCTGTCGTCGGCAAGCCTTGAGTCGCGTGCTGCTGGAGTCGAAGACAGGCTTTGTGGAACGCGGGGGTAAATCGCTTCTGAAGCACAGTTCAAGACAAGACGATTTCCGAATCTTCTGGCCCTACCTATATCTCGCTATTCCCTCGGTGAGGCCGTACTCTTACGAAGAGATAAAGGGAGGAATCTTGACGAAGGATTTTATCGTCAACCGCGAGATTAAAATCGAACTAAATCAATATCTACTCGTTATTAAAGTACCAAGCAGACGACCACACCGACAAGCCAGATACACTCCCCCTGTAGATAAGCACATTCCCCCTGCACGAATACTTCTGCACGAATACTCGTTATTTAGGGCAAAGTGAGGAGAGAAGCGAGTCTAAAAGGCATGTTGGGCGTAATTGCTGGACCAGCAGTGGTAACGACAGTCGACCATTGTTTCATAGCCATTATCGATCTCACCCCCTTGACTAAACCCCACACTGAGCCCGAAATTGTAAAGTAAGATAACCGGGTGGTTGTCAAGTAATAGCCAGTACAGCTAGCAATGAAAATATGGCTGGGGGGAGTCCCCCTTTTTCCCTAGCACTCCTTCGAACGGTAAACCACTTAAAGCAACCTCGAACTAGCAGCTCCTGCAACATCTTCGATTAGACTATCGAAGGACGGTTTTGTCGGCCTGGTAGTGAAATTAAATTATTGAGGTGCAGGATGCCCTCGCCGTGGCGAGGAACATATGTGAGCATGAAGTTCCGTCGACTTTGGTACTCGGCCAGCGTAGTATCGGAGGTCTCTCTACTCACGTGCGCGTGGATGATGTTTTATTATTGGAGTCTTAAAGGTGGTGATCTGGAGGTTATCAAAAAGATCATGGCCCGACTGGGAGCCTATTTGCTACTTAGCATCTTAATTTCTTCATACAATATGTGGAGGATCCTTCTTACTCCCACTCGGAGCTTGCGAAAGCGTGTGGAATTTGACACGAGTCGTGGCTCGCCTCTGAGACGTGTCTGGAGCCGCCTCTTGCGTTCTCGTTCAAGCTTGATTCCGCTAGACACCGAGTCGCCTAGGAACAATTCTGAAGCCAGCGAGGCCAGACTGGACGTACGCTACGCGACGGAGCGTGGTGATCCCTTTTTCGTGAGCCATGACGATATAAGCCGTGAGGATATGAGTCGTGTGGACATGAGTCGTGAAGGGTCCTACAACGAGCTCGAGTACTTAGACGAAGCGTCCTCGGTAATCCAGCAAAGTCCGCTGCCCCGAGGCGGTATAGCATCCAACTCTACTAGACTCAATGCTAGTGAGCCTCGACGGCTCTACAAGTATCGTTCGGGACCGAGTTTCGACGAAAAACAGGACTTTGTGGACTTGTATATGTCGGGCTACACAAAAGGCCATCGAAATGGACTGCTGCTTCTCAATGTGGCGGCACTGCTCTTCCTGGCCCTTTACGATCGTGGCGTAGACTTTGAGCACCACGGCAGCTTCAACCTACTCATCTTCCTAATTTTGTTTGTTCCCATCAATGTGATTGTTGGGGCTGTGATCCTGTGGTACAGGTCAATGAGTACACGACTATTCCTGCAGTCATTCGCCTCGGTACTGACACTAATCCTCGTGGTCGTGGGTCTCCGACTGCACATCATGAAGCAGCGAAGCCAAGTCGGGTTTTTCGGCCAGACCATCTTGCGGGATGATGAGCTGTGTGAGATACCCGTCGCGACTCCCTATTTTGACGTGCTCCCCCAACGCGCGCAGACCTTCTGGACAGGACGCACGTCCTGTCCCGCCGTGCCCAGTCCGAGGGCTACCGCGTCCGGATTCTTCGCCAAAATCGACTTTACCATCGACCTCACGAACGACGGGTGGCTCAAGATGGATTGCCCTGGAGGAAGAGCTGAGTTCACATTCACTCCGGACACCCGGTACTGGACCAAGCGAGAGAAACTGTCTCAACCGTTGGGAAATTCCCTGCAGGATAATGTCGTCAAGTTCATGCAAGACCACAGACAGCCGTATATACCCACCGATGATAATAAAGGCATGTATGTGGGCGGCCTCGCCAAAGGGCCCTTGGCCCGAGGAGAAGACTTGACTGGAGCAAGTCGGACGCCAGATACAGTAGTCGGATACTGCAACGGCGTAAGTCGAATGGCCACTGCTATTCCGGACAGACCGGACGTGGAAGCGAAATTGAGTTTTTGGGACGCCCACCTGAGAGCTCAGCAGCAGGAGCAGGGAGAGCGACGACTGGACGACGGACGGTTTATGGACGATGAGTCGGCCGCGGATGCAGAGCACCGACAGCGGCAGCGGCGAAGGTCGCAGCGGGACCTGCCGCCAAACATTTTGATCCTGTTCATTGACGCTGTGGGTCGGAAGCAATTTTTTAGGAGACTTACCCAGACCAAAGCTGCCTTGGAAGGCATGGATTGGGAGGCCACCATGTCTCGTTCGCTTGCGGATGTGTCTTCGTCCAACTTGTATCAGTTCTTCCGGTACCATTCTGTCGGTTTTAATACAGGACCAAATACACAGGCGTTGTTTACGGGAGTAGAGCGAGATTACGATCGGTATTACCCGCCGATTTGGAGCATATTGAAGAATCGCGGGCGTTACGTTACGGGTGTGGTCCAGGGTCATTGCGAAGACTGGAATGTGTTATATCAAGAGCACTTGAACGAGACTAAAATTAGTGACGGTCGTGTCTTGGTGACGCCGGACGTGGATTACGAGCTGGAATCGATGGCGTGTTTTCCGGAGTATGAGCCGGTGAAGTGGACGGATCGCGGAAACTTCCAGGGCTACACGAGTATTGTGCGACGTTGTCTCTGGGGTCGGCATGTGCATGAGTGGGAATTGGACTACAGCCGTAAGTTTATCCAAAAGTTTCAGAACAAGTCGCCTTGGTTTCTAGTTACTACTCTCATGGAAGGTCATGAGGGTACGGGCGAGGTTATCTCTCAGGTGGATCGGGCGCTCGCCTCCTTCCTAACAAACGACGTGCCCAGAGACAACACTGTCCTGCTTCTCGTTTCAGATCACGGTCTACACATGGGCCTGAACTTCCTCTATTTCCTCGATGGCCGAATCAATCACCGCACACCCTTCGGAGCTATGCTCCTCTCCAGAGACCTGCTTAATAAGGTCGCCCAAAATGAGAACACCAACAACGACCAGAGCATCGACGCCGACGTCATTAACCAAACTCTCGTGACGAACCAACAACGACTAGTCACGGCAGCCGACATGTATTTCACGCTCAGACACATTGCTCAACGGGGGTTCAACTGGAGCTCCCTTCAAGCAAACAGCCACCACCAACACGACGACCGAGGCGAGGGTCAGATTGGCTGGCCTGACAAAGGCTTCAACTTACACAATGACCCCGACATACGCATCCCCCGACGCGGTCAGCTATCTCTTCTTGAACTTGTTCCCGCCAATCGAACTTGTGCGACCGCGGGCATCCCCAGCGAGACTTGCGTGTGTAGCTAGCACATCGCGTGTGTAGCTAGCACATCGCGTGTGTAGCTAGCACATCGCGTGTGTTGGCATCACACACAAAGTGTGCGTAAAGATGTGTGCCATCATGAAATTGCTGCGCAGCGTCGTGGATACAACACAGCCATGACCGGAGCGGAATATTAGAATATAACTTGGACGGTATTTACAGGGCATTCGTTTTTCTTCACCCGAAACAAACTTGAGCGTGTCACGCCTGGTACACAATCGATCCTGTTATGAGTGCAGCAGGGTCGGTCCTTGGAGCAGTCGGAGCAGCTCTTAAGACATAAGTTGATATAGCTTTGTTTGAGAGTGGCGAGTGTGTATTCTATGAATGCCTTTACGGCCTGCGATGCTTCGTGCGTCCCGTTGTCCAAAGAAGCGAGTTCCGGGGGGGTGAGTTCTTGGGAATTTAGGTCCAAATACTGCGCTTTTGCCCAGTCGATGTGGTCGACCACCCACAGTAATTCTGGGTTAGTAGAAGTCGAGACCCAGGCAGAGACAACGGGCAGCAGTCCGTTCCGTTTCACCGATCGAAGAACTTGGGAGTCGTTCCGGAGGTCCAAGTGGGTGGCGAACTGTTCACTCAGTTTCTTGAGGAAGGAGAAATCGTTCGCCAAAGGCTCTCGCTGGACAACTTTGCGCTCAGGACAGGAGCACGTGAAACCGCCACGGGTGTTCGCGCACTGGCAACCGACACCGCAGACTTTCACGCCCGACAGAGCACACTCGTCCAGGTCCACGCAGGACCCACCAGCCTCTTGAACCGCCTCCTGGAACTCCTCCTCACTGGGCTCACTCGGCACACGACCTCTCGATCCATTACCCTTCGATCCACTGTCTTTCGATCCACTGTCTTTCGATCCACTGTCTTTCGATCCACTGTCTTTCGATCCACTGTCTTTCGATCCACTGTCTTTCGATCCATTATTGGCAAAGCCACCCAATTGAGCGCGGTCACTTGCGGGATGAGAACGGTAATTCGGGACAGGGTGGTCACTCGAGGGTTTGGCCGATCGGGCGTCTAGCAACTTGAGTGCATCCTTACTCAAGCGTTCCCACTGTTCGGGGTGCTGACTCACGTATCCTCGTGGACAGCCGCAGTGGTAGCCGTTGGTCGCCGAACGCATGCAAGGGCCATGGCATTCTTGTGCGGCGCACAGTCGCCGTTCTGGCACTTGTTTCTTTACACACTTCTTCTGTTCCCAGTCGAACTCTCGACTCGGGTCTTTGCAATGGCACTCATACGACTTGTACGTGTTGAAGCACGCCGCATCACTTGGACACTTGTGCGAACCTTCCGCACACTCATCCACATCTACACATACTAAACGCTCGCGCTGCTTCCTCGTCCATTGATACCGCGCCTTAATCTCCTCCATCGGTAAATGCGCTTTGTGAATTTCATCCTCCGTCAACAACTTTGCAATTTTTCCTTCGACCTCCTGAACGGCGACCGCCGAAGGATCTACATCCGAATGACCTGTTTCTGAAACGAGCGCCGGAGGTGCTCGCCTCACCGCCTGCGACCGCTCCACCACCGAAGCATCCGGCCTCGGAACGAATCTTTCTTGCAGCTGCATGCCCTGTGCAAACACCTCAGCCACCGCCTCTTCCTTGACCAACGACTCTTTCGCGACGGCGCTGAGGCGCCTCCCTGTGACTGCCCCATCTCGCTCCACTGCCGAAACCACCCCCCCACCGCGCCCAACTAGCGTCCTTGAGTCAACCACCGGGCCCCTCATCTCGTCATGCCCACGACCACTAGCCGGCCTACTCGCATTCATACTTCCCACGCCACCTTTAGCCGAACCACCCTCCCCCAAGACTCTCTGGTCCAAGACGCTGCTGTCCAAACCACTAGTTCTGTTAACTAAACCAGAATTGATCGGACCAGTGCTAACCAGACCGGAACTAGCCAGACCAGAGCTCATCAAATTAGAGCCAATCAAACCGGAGGCAGCAAAGTTGACGGGCACCGCCGGTTCTTCTGCAAACGTCTTGTTACCATAGGTAAAGGCACCGTCAGCAATCAAACTGTCATAAATGCCGAATGGATGCCTCGATGCAGAATCCTGATGTGGGACCTCGTAGCTGCCAGGATCCTGCGGGCCTTCTCCAGTACGCCTTACCAGTTTCACGGTGCCTCTTTCAGACGTTGCAAACTGGGAACTTGGTCGTAGGTCGTAACCGGTACTTGCCATGTGTGAGGGAGAATAGGAGGGCATATAGGAGTAGTCGCTGCCTCGGTAACCACTGCCTGGATAGTCACCACCTCGACAATCACTTCCGCGGCATTCACCACCTCGGGAGTCACCACCTCGGGAGTCACTCTGCCGGTAGCCCTTTTGTTGGTCGAGTGGGTAGTTTGATTCTTTGGATGAATAGACCTCAATCCCGTGCGCCGCATTCACCTCTCCGTGGACCGTACTCGCACCTCCTTGGTCTGTACTCGCACCTCCTTGGTCTGTACTCACACCTCTCTGGGCCACAAAGTGCGGAGATGATCGGAGCACGTCTTTTTTCGTTCGCTCTCTTTTCGCATATCCGCCATCTATGGCCCCGCCATGGTCAATCCCCCTATCCCAGTCCCCCCCGTCCGAGTCGCGGCTATACCAGTCTGGCGCATCTGAGTCTTGGCTTTCTAAGTCCTCATCGTTGTAAGCCATAATAATCGTGCCCTCCTGATCGGACTCCATACTCTCATCGTAGCTGTAGTCCGTTTCGATCACGTCGGAATCCGCCACATGCCCACTCAAACCCGACTTGAAGTAAAAGATCTCTTCCAGCAAGCTCCCTCGAATCCCTGACGAAGGCAGTCTGGAAGACTTTGACAATTCACTTTCCTGGTGCTCACTCTTTTCTTGTCCAGTCTGCTCGATTTTCCCGGGACCCACTTCACTGTTGATCGAGCCTTGGTCACAGCTGCCGTCTCTCGTCAAAATTTGAACCTTACCATCCACGTCTAAATCACGCTTGTTGTCCGCTTCTTCCATGTCACTGTCATCCGTGCGGGTAGATTTTTTACTGTCGCCAGGTTGTAGTTCGATTTTCATCTGTGTTAGGCTGACACCTGCAGGGCTCATCCCTTTACCCAATCCCGACATTTCCATCTTCTCGCCCACCTTGTGACCCGAAGTCAGCGTGTGGTTCGTGCCAGTCTTCAAGTCGACAGCGGTGATCTGGAGCGTCTCTCTTTCCGGGTATGCATTGGGCGTCCTTTCTGTAGTTTTTTCTGGTGCCTCCCTTCTTCTATTTCCCGACGTCCGATGCGCCGAAAGACGTCGAGGCGAGGCTGCAGAGTCGGCTAGCGGAAGGTAGACAGGTCGCAATCCAGGTAGACACCGGCAGACGTGGCCAGCGTACACGTTTTCACACACCTGACTCAGCTTGCCGTCGACAACGGATCTGGCATTGGGGCAGGCGTTGACGCCTTGAAGAAGGCATTCGTCGATGTCCTCACACACCACGTAGTCGAATGCACCGGTGGTTAATCGTGATCGAGTGTAATCGGAATCCGACGCTGAGTAATCTGATCCAGAGGAAGCCTTTCGTTTCACAGGCAACAGGCCAACAGGACAGCCACATTCGTAGCTCCCTGGTGTATTGATGCAAAGCGAATCGTAAGGACACATCCTTCTCCCGCTCAACTGGGACTCTAGACACTCGTCCACATCTGAGCAGCTATGCATATCTTCGTTTAATACAAATCCAGACGGACACCTGCACTCGTAGCTTCCTTTCGTGTTGTAGCAGGTGTGAGAACATCGGTGCAACTGCTCGGCACACTCATTTACATCTCGGCAACTCCGGCCGTCGGAATCAAGTCGGTAACCTTCGTTGCACTCACAACGATAGCCCGGAATCAAATCGACGCAGCGATGCTGACACTTGGCTTGACCCGTCTCGCACTCATTCACGTTGCGACAGCCGCTACCTTTAGCTCGCCCATCACCTTCATATCCGTCCGGGCACACACATCGAGGAAAGGTATTCGGCAAGTCAACAAGGGAGTTAGGCTGAAGGAACACCAATCATTTCAATGTGACCACCGATCTGCGGCCGATCCAATTCGGATCGCAACCGTCTCTTGACCGTTCTTGATTGTGATCTATATCCCACGAACACACCTAATCCAACTCATTTAGTTAAGTGCATATCCTCCCTCTTTACTCGGTGTAGCTAACCTGTGTATCTAACCCGTGTATCTCCTTCCCACTATCCGGGGAGTATGGCGGCATCTCATGTAAATAAATTTTATCCGCTACAGCTCATCGGGTGGTGGGGATGCAGGTTACTGTCGATGACACGCATTTCGCGATTGGGTCACAATATTGTGGGAAGTAGCAACAGATTCCGTCCATTCTAACATCACATGTATTCAGGTTCTGAATCACGCCTTGTAAATTTGTGGTACTTAAACGGTTGAGCAACAACGCCATACTAGCTAACTAACTATGCAAATAAACTCCCAAGCGCCGCCTGACCGGTCACCTCCTATCCTAAAACGGTTTCCATTCCGAAGCGCTCAATTCAATGAGGGAGACAGTATCACATAACAACCGCACTCCTATCCTAACCCCGAATCCACCCGATGTCCTCTGGTGCCAGGCTCCCTCACTTACTTTCTTATTGAGGGCAAAATCTTAGATGCTCCTTCCAAATAGGGAGATTTCAAAACGAACCATGTTCCTTAAGTAAATCGGTCTATCAATCGAAGTGTCTTACCTTGCCCTTCTATTTGACTGTCATAGTCATTATACTTGAACATATGCAACAAGCGATCATCTAGGATCTCATAGGTGAACATGTTTCCCACCGTGTCGTACGGTACGTGCGGGAATATTACCTGACACACAGGACGTGGCAAGCAACGGGAGGCTACTACCTTATAAATAGTTTGTTTAGTTAGCGGATGCTCCTGAACTATGAACCTTTCAACAAGGACCCTGATCGCTTACCGTCGGCTGAATATTCAAATAGGTCGGTTGCAAAGCTCAATTCGCCGGGATAGTTAGCGAACACTGTTTTCCCTGCAACGAGGGGATTGCAAAAACGACTAAGCTACTCACCCCCATTATCAATCGTCAGTTCAAACGGCCCTGCCAGGAGCTGCTGAATATCCTGTCGAAGCCTCAGAGCTACAGCTGACAACGTCAGCAAGAATTTGATCAATAACAGTTTCATTTCTGAGATCGCGCGCGCGCGCAAACACACGCATTTGCGACAACTGTCTCGGGTAAGATTTTTTTTTGGAATCCTTCAACATTAGATATAGCTTTACACGTATCATACCAATGAGAGCACTTCATTTTGGCGCTGGAAATATTGGACGCGGATTTATTGGCAAGTTATTGGCCGAAGCGGGATACGATGTAGTATTTGCCGATATTGTTCCAGACCTGATCAATGCGCTGAAGGAGCGCAAGCAATTTGAAGTTCGCATCGTTGGTCAGACCGGAGAAAAGCGAGAGACTACTAAAATTAGTGGAGCAGTGTTTAGTAATACTGATGAAGTTTTGGACGAGATTGTCAAGGCCGACTTGATTACCACGGCGGTTGGACCAAGAATTTTGGAGCGCATTGCGAGCACGTTTGCCAAGGGATTGGCGATGCGTCGCGAACAGGGAGTGAAAACCCCGGTTACAATTATCGCATGTGAGAATGCCATCCGAGCTACCAGCGGTTTTAGAGTCCATATTGAGACTGCCTTTGATCCCACCACCGCGGAGTGGGCGAAGGAAAAGGTCGGCTTCGTCGATTGTGCTGTAGACAGAATTGTTCCGCCAGCCCGTCACGACGACATGTTGGCGGTTACCGTGGAGGACTTCTGCGAATGGGTTGTGGATGAGACTCAGTTCCCTGCCGGTGGCAAGATTGAGATAAACCACCCCGCAGTCGTGTACACTGATAACCTCGACGCGTTTGTCGAGCGGAAGCTCATGACGGTCAACACTGGCCATGCCATATGTGCTTACATTGGCAAGTTGAAGGGCTACAAAGAGATTCGAACCAGCATAGAGGACCCTGAGGTATTTAAGATCGTGAAGGGGGCCATGACCGAGTCGGGGAACGTCTTGGTTAAAAGGTAACAGTCACCGTCCACCACCCCTTAGCACACTTCGCAGCCAATTGGTTTTCTTTAGATACGGGTTGAATGCTGTTGACCACGCAAAGTATATTGACAAGATCCTGAATCGCTTTAAGAATCCCCATATTGTGGACGACGTGTCGCGTGTGGGCCGTGAGCCTATGAGAAAGCTGTCTGCCCAAGACCGATTGATAAAGCCGCTGGCCGGGTGTATTGAGTACGGCTTGCCTCATGAGAATTTGACAATGGGTGTGGCAGCGGCTTTGATGTATGACAACCCGGAGGACCCGCAGGCGGTGACATTGCAGACAATGGTGAAGGAGAAGGGTCGTGAGGCAGTTTTGACGGAGGTGTGCGGTCTGGACGCTCAGGATCATAGTTCGGTGGTGTCGAATGTGCACCATGCGTACCAGAAGCTTACTGATACAATTTCTTCGGTGTGAGCTAACTTCTTTGTTCCGTGCGCGGGTCACATGCGCAAGTGAACCCAGTTGTTCCGGGTCCCTTTATTGTCTGTGATGTTGTTGCGGAGTGTTGATTTGCTGTGTGTTCAGTCCGTGTAGTAGTAGTGTTTAAAGCTCCTTTTCAAAAACTTTAATTGGGCTGGGGAAATTAATGGATGCAGGAATCGGTGCCGGGCTTGTCTATTAGGAAGGCGAGTTTGCGTGCGACTGCGGACTTTGAAGGGCAGCGTGTGTTTGGTGATGCGGTATACCACGTGGCGTTCCCTATAGGGTTTCATTCGACGACGTTGGAGCAGGCGTATGGGTTGTTATGTGAGCGAGAGGAGGCGGCGTTAAGCAAGTTGGGTTTGGATAGAGATCCGAGTCGGTTGGCGCGTAAGTTGGGTGAGCTGTATAGTGGTCATGCGGAGGAGGGAGTTGAGGAGTTTAACCGGATAATGCGTGCATTTCGGCCGGATGGTGCGATGCGATTGCCGGACCCGGATTTTTGTGCGTCGTTCAGTGTTGCAGGGAGGACGCAGATCTCGGCGGTGAGTGTGAACGAGTGTCTGGCGCCGTTTACGACGATATGTTCTTTGGACCCGGCGATGGTGCCTCGAGCGGGCGCCGTGCCTTTCGTACCAGGCGACCGGCACACTTTGGCGGAGTTTGACGCGGATATTGTCCCGCGTTTGGATGAGCAAAACACAGTCTCATTGCTCGTCTCTATTCCCATTGTGGTCCTGCGGTTGGCGCTGCTCAAGATGAGTGCTAGCAGTCGGCCCAATGCCCATTCGCCTAATGCTCACTCGCCGGCGGCACATTCCCCTGCGGGTGTCATTTCGTTCCCGCTTCAAGTCAAAATCTCTTTCCTCTTGGACAAACCCACAGCCCACACGCACAGCCTGTACTTTGTGGAACACGTGCACCAGAGTGACGTCAAGGCGCCGCTACACTCCTGCCCGCTGCTCATCACCAGCCAACGCGTGCCCACCTGGAATACTAACGTGCCCTGGTTCCCCACCGCGCCTTTCCAGAAACCCGTGCCCTGGACGCTCGTCTTCCGGGTACCCAAGCACATGACTACCCTAGCCAGCGGCGTACTCGTCGAGGAAAGAGAAGTCGTCGAAGATGGCCAGGTCTGGCGCGAAACCGTACGCCACACCGAAGACTACAGCCTCCTCCCGCTCCAAATCTGCTGGATTGCAGGCCCCTTCGTCTCCATACCCGCCTCGGACCCCTCCCTAGCACCATTCAATATCCCCAAAGAAGACGCCGAGAAAACCCAGGGCGGAGGCCCCACTCCCGGCGGAGCACCGACCCCCGGTGGAGCCCCAACCCCGGGTTCCGCTTTCAGCTCAGCCTTTACTCCAGGTCTAGGCAGCTCCACTACTCTGGGCGGATCCTTTTCTCCGGGCTCCGCCTCCGGCGGAGCGCCTACAGCCGCCAGCGAGTTGGACGACCGCCAGCAGCCAGCGTCGACGGACGGCCGCGAGTTGGGACTGCGGTACATCATCCTGCCTGGCCACGAGCGGCGGCTAAAGGTCTCCATCTGCCACTTGGCCAAGGTCGTGTCTCTGCTAACCAAGTGGATCCAGCGAAGGCACGTTCGCGACATTGTGCTGGCCTTTCTCCCACTGCCACTCGGCCAAGTTGAGACCTCCATGAACAGCGAACTGCCGCTGCACCCAGTTGCGCGGCACAATCTTGCGGGCTGCCTCACCAACGTAGGCGACTTTCTCTACCGAGGCGTCGCCTTCGACAACCTCTGCGTCCTGCCGGTTGATGAGCTCCACGGACACGACCTGCTAGGGGAACGGGCACGACTGAAGAAACTTAACATCGTCGAGGGACTCCTGCACCTCTGGCACTGGCCCGGTCTCGACCAGACCGCCAAGCAACACCTGTGGCTGGTCGTCGCCATGCGTAAATATTTGCGACACCTCATAGCAGCGGAACTCTTCGGCAAGGTCGAGTCCGCTATGATTCTACAGAAAACCTTAGACTTGTATATTACACTCTGCGACCGCGGCTGGGAACGGTACCCGCTGGCTTGCAGTAAATCTCTATCTCATTATTCAGTGTAAACTACCCTCTACCCTAACCCATCGGTCTCTAGAGCTACCGGTCTCTAGACCTACCGGTCTCTAGACCTACCGGTCTCTAGACCTACCGGTCTCTAGATCTACCGGTCTCTAG
>NW_011646046.1:149675-172004 GCF_000223845.1 Gregarina niphandrodes | reverse complement strand
GCCGGTTGATGAGCTCCACGGACACGACCTGCTAGGGGAACGGGCACGACTGAAGAAACTTAACATCGTCGAGGGACTCCTGCACCTCTGGCACTGGCCCGGTCTCGACCAGACCGCCAAGCAACACCTGTGGCTGGTCGTCGCCATGCGTAAATATTTGCGACACCTCATAGCAGCGGAACTCTTCGGCAAGGTCGAGTCCGCTATGATTCTACAGAAAACCTTAGACTTGTATATTACACTCTGCGACCGCGGCTGGGAACGGTACCCGCTGGCTTGCAGTAAATCTCTATCTCATTATTCAGTGTAAACTACCCTCTACCCTAACCCATCGGTCTCTAGAGCTACCGGTCTCTAGACCTACCGGTCTCTAGACCTACCGGTCTCTAGACCTACCGGTCTCTAGATCTACCGGTCTCTAGACCTACCGGTCTCTAGACCTACCGGTCTCTAGACCTACCGGGCCAAACACCTTGCGTGGCACACCTTGACTGTTCGTGTCGATCGTTTTCGTTGCAGGTTATACCCGTTGAGCCCGGTGTATCAGCTCAAGTGTCAGTTATTATTAGTAGCGCTGGAGTGTCATGTGGTGTCATTGTCTGTGGGACGCAACTTCCTAACTGCGAACTTCTTCAAGAACTTTATTTTCGGGTATGTGAAGAAGTATAAGTCGAAGGACGTGACGGTGCACCTGGACAAGTTTTTCGAACGGTTGAAGATTCGCGTTTTGTCCGAATTTATTCGATTGCGATTGCACAAGAGCACTGAGGCGCCGAGCGGAAATCAGCCGCCGCCTGCGACGGCGGAGGAGCCGGTGGTGAATGTGCGCGAGTTGGATGACAACTTGGTACCGGAGCAATTGCAGTTACATCCGTACCGCGGGCACCCGACGTTGGACGTGGAGGAATTCGTGTCGGACCTGGAGGGATTCGAACGCGCGTACGTTGGCGGCGTCGGTTGCGGCTTGGTCATTGTGGCGCTATGGTACGAGTTGCAGCGCAAGACGGGGCAATTGGAGGTGGTGAAGTTGCGGTTGGACGAGCACGCGTTGTCTGCGCCCAAGTTGATTGACAACAACATGTTTAGTTACTACTTTCCAGCAGTGGGAGCTGTGCCTGCTATCATCACGGCGTTGCTGAACGGCCCGCAGTGGATGAACCTCGGACCAAGTGACGAGGGAGATGCGCGTTCGGAGGTGCGTAAGGCGCTGTTGCAGAGCTCGAACGTGTCGCAGTTCCTGGACCAGCTTGGCTTCGACGTCGCAGCGATGCGGGGCAACCCGGTAGAGTTGATTGTCAAGGACAACAAACTGGCCGTCGGCTACGGCTACGTGGGCAATGCACCGCTCCCGCTCTACGGAGGGCGCGGCACGCTCTTCACTTCCTTACACAAGCAAGCCACGGCCAGTTGGGCGGCGCTCACACCAGAACAGCGCGCGGCCATGGCCTCAGACAGCAGCAACATGGAGCAGCTGGTTGCCAGTACGCCCACAGCGCATCGTGTGCAGGTTGCGGCTCTGGGAGGTGCCGTGGCGGAGTGGGTTGTAAATGTGATTTGTTGGCACGCGCTGAAACAGTGCGTGACGCTTTCCGAATTTGTCCCCAAAGTTAAGTACCATAAGACGCCCGTAAGTAAGGATCACGCCGTTTGCAACGTGTGGCTGGACAGTCTGAAGAAAGAAAGCCTCCGCGCCGACCTATTGCGGCTACCTTTCACCTCCAAACTGCCCGAATCGGGTACCGTCGGCTGTGTGTGGCCAGCCAAGCTGCTGATGCGCACCTACGAAGACGCGGCGGTTTGCGAAGACGTTGTCGCCATAAAGCCCAATGCCCACGCCGTCTCCTTCGTCACGCTGCGGGACCAGAGCGTGACGAAGAAGACAAGCATGACGCTACCGCGTGTCCTCGGCGTTACTGTGCCTTCACAGCGCGTGTTCGCTAACGGCGAAAACTGCAAACTGCTCGGAACGGCCTTCGGTCACGAAGATTTGTTGTTGCTTTCCAGCGCTTGCAGCGACACGGTGCGCAATCAGTTCGCGCCGACAACGAAGCAGCCCACTGCGGAACCCGCTCCGGTCCCCACCGACTCAGGCGACAGCCAGAACGCCCGGGCCACTCCCATGCTGTGGATACGGCCCTCGGAAGACTCCTTTTTCATCGGGCGGCTGCAGCGCTTCCAGAGTCTTGCGATGTGGATGAACCAACTCGCGCGCGACACGTGTGTGCGCGCGCAGCTGGAGGCAGCCAAGGCGCTCTCCGCGCTTGCCGCGGAGCACGTAAGCGCCTTCGACACTCTGGTCTCAGCCGCCTTCAACGTCCGCCTACACCCAAATGTGCGCAAGGTCTGCGTGCATGGCATTGCGAACGCAGTCGGGAGTGTAATTGCCAACGACCATGTTGAGAAAGTTATCGTTGGGAGACTGCTCCCCCTCTTTCAGGAAAGTATGTGTCCCGGCCTCATCAATAACGATCCCATGCCGCCGGTCTACAGTTCTTTGGCTTTCGAGCAACTGCGCGACTTGTACACTGTTGTCAGTCAACTACGGAATAATGTTAACGAGACGCCGTCTTCCGTCTGGGACTTTTACATCCACTGTCTCTCGCGCTGGCCCTTCCCCGTGGACGTGCGGCTGGGAACGCAGTTCAGTTGCGAAACGTTTGCACCCGCCACACTTGACGAAACGCTGCCACTGCACATGTTGGTCGCCGAGCTGATTGCCTCGTTGCCGAACCTGACGTTTCCGGCGCCGCCTGAGAACTCGGCGCTCTTCAACATCCGCTCGTGGTGCGACAGCCGGACGCACCAGATCTTTCTGTCGGTATACACGCGTGCGGAAATGGAGAAGAAACTGCCTACGGGTGATCGCGAAGTGACCAAGGCGTACCTGGCGGCACTCAGCCGGATCCCTGCCTTCCAGATTCTGGCGAGATGCAAGGCGCTGGAGCGCTCGGTGCCGTTGGACCCCCTCTTCTCCTACCTGCCCGTTTCCCGACCCGTGCCAGCTAGTCTGGCGGCGGAGCTGCCGCTGCCCGACCTGGCGACGGACAAGAACTCCTGGCTGTATCTGCGCCGTTACCGTGACCGGGCGCTGCACCACGTGGACCCCATGTCCCAGTGGGGCGTGGCCATCCAGCACGTCTCGCAACAGATCTGCAATTCGCTCAACTACAGCGACTTCACCGTGCAGGCCAAGGCCATGCACTGCACGCTCAGCCTCATCCTGCAGGGCCGTCTCATCCCGCCGCTTTGGGTCATGGACTTTCCGACGCACACACCCCTCGCCCTGACCCATCTAATCGTGGAACACACACCTCTCGGCTGCATATGGATCGACAACCCCGTCACTCAGGAAGCCGTCCGCCGTCTCGGCCTAGGCGTCCTCCACTGTGTTCGCCTCCTCACCGCCCTCGAAATACTCCTCCCCTTCAGCAACGACGCTGGCCTTCTCGTCGCCTCCTGGGCCGCCTTCCTCGAGTGCCTCCAACACGCCGCACGCGACTGTCCACTCTCCCTCCTCCCCTGGGTCCTCGACACCGGCCACCTCCCGGTCGCCACTGCTGTCGCCGCCACCAAGGAAAAGAAGAAGAAAAAACCGCACGCCACCAATCGCCATCCTCAAGATCGCCATCCTCATGACCGCCATCCACAGGACCGACACCCCAAGGAGTTTTCTCCGGACCCGATGGGGGGCCCCGACGTGGGCGACGAGATGCTTCGTCGCGAAGTCATCGTGCCCGAATTCCAGCCACATGGACAACCGTCGGAAGACTACACCCATCAGAACCACCTCGCCACAGACGGCTCATTGGACAACCCGTCGGGTGTTTTGGCCGAGGCCTCGGCCGCTTCGCCGGCGGATGACCTGGCGAACCAGGGGGCGGGATTTGACGAATCCTTCGACCAGTTTGACGAGTTCGGCGGCGGCTTCCCAGGGCCTGGGTACCCGGAAGCGGGGTACCCAGCGGCCGACTACCCCGCAGCTGACTACCCGGCCGGCGATTACCCCGAGGGCGGGTTCCCAGAAACCACGCAGCTGGACCCCACCACGACCTCTATGGACGATATGCTCATGCAGGAGCTCGGCGACGCCGTCACGGGCCAAGAATGGGAGACTGACCTGATGGAGAAGGAGTTTGACGAGATTGGGGAACATTTTTCCGCTCCCCCGGACCAACTGAACACTGGAACTGAATTGGACGGAATTGACGACCTAGGACTCCCAACCGACTTTGGCGACGACCTCGGCCTGCCGGACGACTTGGGAATGTTAGACGACTTGGGCGTATCCGAGGGTATGCGGGTAGACGACGTATATATGCAGGACGGCATGGTGCTGGACTTGGACCAAGAGCTGGTTGCCGCGGGGTTTGACGACGGATTTCTCGCAGACCAACCCAACCCGGTCCGCCAGAGGGGAGTGGAGGACCCGCCCGAGACAAATTTAGATGGGATGGACCAAGACGGGATGGACAACGACGGGACTGGCCAAGCCGGACCGAGAAGAGATACGGACCGTGAGGGTGCGGACCAAGGAGTCTTTGGGGGAGACGTGGCTGGCGGTTTCGGCGACGGAGGAGGTCGTTCTGGACGACTTATGCCGGGCTCTACGTATCGCAGCTCGCCGTATAATGGGGCCGAAGGCAGTGTCCTAATTCCTGGGTCAATTCCTGGGCCGAGTCCTGGCTCGGTGCCAGGATCCGTGCCTGGGTCTATTCCGGGATCGGGGAGTCCATTGCATTCGATACCCATGCCGCCGGACATGGTGGGTGAGGACCACCTGGATGGTCCCGCGGCGGAAGGTCACAAGACTTCCAAACGGAAGCGAAAGACGAAGAACGCAATTCCGAAGGACATCCCTATGATTGTGCCGGTGACGGTGGAGGTATACGAAATATTGTACAAATACCTACACGCCGTAGTACCTTCGCTCTGCGCCATTGCCGACCGGTTGGTCTACTACGTGCGTGAGGTGGTCTACTTTCTGTACGGCATGGGTGTTAGTCCGGCCCTAAAGACCTGCTCCGAAGACGTGGGGGCGAACATGCAACACTTTTCGGCGACCGGCCAACAAGAGGAGCTGGTGAAACTGCAAAAATTCATTCTCGCCAACTATTACTGCCTCTCCCCAGCCACCACGGCCAATGCTGCCAGCTGCAGCAAACAGGTCAGCCGCCTCGCTCGACAAGGCCTTCCGGTCCGCGCAATCAGCTCTTACGACCGCGTCGAAATCACTGCCTGGGCCTACTCCAAATTCCAGAAGCAGTGGCCCCTACCAGTCCAAATCGACTGGAAGACCCTCGCCAAACGCATGGTCTCCTGTCTCATCGAACACCCCTCGGGCCACTGGTTCGTCCACCCCGTCAACGCTAAAGCAAACCCGAACTACTAGTAACCACCCTGAGGACTGGGAATGAGGGACCAAAAAATGGTCCCTGTCCCCTCATACCCCTGTCCCCTCATACCCCTGTCCCCTCATGCCCCTTCCCTAGAGACACGCACGCACATTTATTGTAGTAAAATAATTGATTCTCCGATGTGGCTATTGAAGGCCGCGCAGAAACTGAAAAACAACGAGTACAGCTCGTTCGATGAGTGGCGCAACGACATCTTTACGATCTTCAGGAACTGCAGAACGTACAACGCTCCAATGACGCTCATCCTGTTGGACTGCGACATTCTCCAGTCCCTCAGTTACCAGCTGCTCCACTTCGCCACCCGGCTTCTGACCAGTTCCTAGTCCGGTTGGTTCGATCCGGTCGGTTCGATCCGGTCAAGTCCGCTCTATTCTGGTAGGCGAGACCGTTATGGGGGAGGCCGTTGGAGGAGAAGCCGCTGTACGGCAGCCCAACAACAGAGGAAGCCGCTACACGGACGGATTTGGGGGGGCTTGGAGTCTACTACCCGACTACTGGCGCAGGTTACTTGTCGGTCTTCCCTGCTGTTTTCCCTGAGTGTGTTCCCTGTGTTGCTATGATGGGCCTAGTTGTGTGGCACCTCCCTGTATGGTACCTCCCTGTATGGTACCTCCCTGTGTGGTACCTCTTTGCGTGTTGGCGTCCCGAGTCTCTCTGCCGCACTTCGAAGGTCGTATAATACTGGCCTCCGGTTGCAGTCTGGTTTTCCAGAGCGGTTTCTGCTTCCACCACGGACGGTACGTCTCAAACGAGTAGTGGTCCTGTCTTTGTTGTACATAGAGTTTGGCAATTCGATGATAAAGGCTTTTTTGGTCGCTCGTCAGCTGGTTCCAGACTGCGTAGGCACACTCTGTATCCGAACACTGTCCTGCACTCAGGGCAGGCAACTGCCACATCTCGAGCGCGAAGAGATCCCTGCCGTTCATGGACGGGTCGACCGCAGGCGGCGTTACCACCTCGCCGCTATTGAGGGTTTCTTGTGCCTCCCATTGCAGTTCGTCTTCTTCACCAAGCCGTCGTCTGCTTCGCATTACTCTAGACAATCGAATTCGATTGTACGTGCTCGACGAAACATGGCAATACCTTAAGAACTGATCCCAGCGAAAGCGGCCGTAGCGGTAGCTGCTAGGGAAGTCAGTACTTTCTCTAACTATCGCGGTAAAACTTTTCCGCAAGATTAAATGATGGAGCCGAGTAGTAGCATTCCGATAAATAGCGAAAATACAACAGTCAGGGAATGATAAACGGAAATTCAATAGATTTTCCAGACTCGCACTGTAACAGGCATATTGCAAACATATTCCAGAAGCCTAATAAACAACTCACTATTTCAGGTACTGTTCCCTGGGCTGTCTTTACTGCCTTATTGGCTGTCTGTGATTGTTCTATACATGTGCAAACGTGTGTGCTTGTACCGCCGCACGTGTTTGTTACATTCTCATTTCTGCTTATAACCTTTTGATGTATCTCTAAATGTAGATTACTGAGTCCTGATCGAACTGGTCCATTGAAAAACAAGGAACTCAAACTTGGCAGGCGGGGCGGGATGGTAACAACTGCATTGGTAGTGTTAATCTCAATGTCCGAGATTTTCGCGGACATCATGAGAGCAGCATGAGTTTGAAATGGGATGCTCAGAAGCTCGGCAACCGGAGCACTGGTTTTGGCTTTCAGCGCTTCGGCTAGCGAGTGGAGTTCCGCGGGGCAGGTCCAGCCGAGGTCAAGGGATTTGAGATGGGGAAAGAAAGATCGGTTATCGAATATATTGGCTTCCTGGCGTAATCGGACGCACCCTGAGAGTTGTAGATCCTCGATGCTTGTAGCACAGATTGAGAGTAAGTGTTGCAAGGACCCTACTTGGTGTTCGCAAACAGACTGAGACCGATATAGATCCATCTCACTGCACCACCGACCAACCTTCTCTTCAGGCAAGTAATAGACCCTCAGTGACGACAGACCGGGGACCTCGATATTCCTGCAGCTGAAGGGCACACCTAACTGCATTGAGGTTAGTTGAGGAAAGACCAATCCCTCCATATTCAAGCATAAGTCCGAGCAGTCTGCCTTCGTATCCAGACAACCACTCCTCTCGTCTGCCCGATCGTGCTGGGCTTCGACATATTGTGTGCCGACATAGGCCACAATTCTGGGATCGTCCCCTTGATATATCAGTGAGTCCATGTGAGGCCGTCTGTTCGCTGTAGCCAAATTCTCGCTTTGGGGCTCTTTACTACGCACAGGTCTGTTAAACGACAAGGGTTCATGAGCCGTCACTTCGCCAAAGGTGATCGTGATGACGCGTACGGAGGACGCGTTGGACTCCAAAAGTCTCCTCAGCACCTTGAGAGCGCGGTAAGTCACTTGCTTCAAGATAATCGTTATGCTTTCCAAGGGCACCCGTGGGCTCAACGCTCCTGGGCTCAACCCTCCTCCCGGGGGATTCAGCAATGCCCCCTGGAGATTCAGCACTCCCCCATTCCCGCCACAATCCTCCGGGTCGCAGAACAAGTCTTCTACTATCGACAGCGCCGGATCCAAGTCGTTTACCTGGCGCCAAGGCAATGGCAACACCAGGTGTGTTCGGTTCAACAAGAAGGCGCCCGACGGCACTTGGCTCCACTCCTCCTCCTCAGCCGGCTCAGTCACGCACACCTGCGCCTGACTGTGCAATCTAGTCAATGAAACGTAACGATCCACATCTTCCGGAAACAGTCTCAAAGACACACACAGATTTCTGTAGTCCCTCAGACAAAGGAACTTCCGAGCACTATGGGCTATCAGCGCCTCCATGTTTTTCTTTTGCCCTACCATCCCCCTGCCAGCCGATATTGCCACCAGTCCTTCTTGCCCGTACTGTTGCCCAGTTGTTCCCACCCAGCTGTTCCCACCCAGCTGCCTAGCTGTTCCTACCCAGCTGCCTAGCTGTTTTTACCCAGCTGCCTAGCTGTTCCCGTCCCAGATGTGGAAGAGCATCGTCTGGGTGGAGCACTGTTTAAATGAGGGAGCATCGTGTGCTCTGGGTGCGATTTTCCGCACACGGGACATATGCTACTGCGGCCTTTGGACGATGAGCGGCGTTTCGAGGCACCAGATTCTCACAGGCTGGGGCAGCCCCCTCCCCCTCCGCCGGAGCTGCTCGATACCACGACCTCCAGTACGGTGAACCCCGGTCCCTTTAGTAGCAACTGCAGTACGGACAGTGGCAAGCTGGACGACGGCAGTAAGCTGGATAGCGTGCGGCCGGATGGCGAGAATGGAATAAAGCTGAGTATGTCTTTGAACACTTTGTCACTGAACACCTTGCCACTGAACCCCTTGTCGCTGAACACCTTGCCACTGAACGCGTCCTCGTCATTGAACACATCGTCATTGAACACATCGTCATTGAACACATCGTCATCGAACTCCTCATCATCACTGAAGGTTTCGTCATTGAATGCGTCTTCATCAAATGCGTCGGACATTTTGCAGTTGGCCGCTCCGTTGAGCAAGGAGCAGTTGATTGATATCTTGATAAGCGCTAGTGCAGTGTCGCCGTGTGTTCGCACCTTGGTGTACCGGACGTCTGTTTCGAGCCCAGCGTCTAGGCGATTGATGGTGCGAAATATCCATTATAATACGACGGACGAGCGGTTTGCGGCGCACTTTGCGAAGTACGGAGTTCTGGAGGATGCGGCCATCGTGCGTGAGCGTTCGGGTCGGTCTAAGGGTTTCGGGTTCGTGACGTTCGCTGACATCCAAGCGATGCGGCAGTGTTTGGATAGCGCGCTGCACCTGGACGGACGCAAGCTCTTCGTAAAGGTGGCCGCGGACCCTTTCAGCGAATTTATGGTGGACGGTGTGCCTGTACAGGGCCGCTGTTCGCGCCGTAAGATCTTTGTTCGCAACCTCGGTCTCCATTGTGACGCAGACGCCCTCCGCGCCTACTTCAGTCACTATGGCCCCATCGAAGACTGCGCCGTCGTCTACGGCCCCAACGGCGTCTCCAAGGGCTTCGCCTTCATCACCTACGCCAAACAGGACAGCGCCGTCCGAGCCGCCGCCGAACCGCAACAAACTCTATGCGGACGCGTCGTCTTCGTCAGCATGGCCAAGTCCGCCTGTGGGGCCAAAGACCACAACCTGGAACAATTCGACCACGCCGATCGATACGCCTTCGCCAACCCGCAAAACGCGCCCATCGCACAGTACACTAACGCATTCACTAATGCGCACCTCAATGCACAGTACAATAACGCACAAGCCGCCCACGCTAATGCGCAGCACGCGAGTGCGCAGCACACGAGTGCGCACCACCCCGACCCGTCCTCGAGTGCGTTCCAGTCACGCGGTTATAAGACGCATTTGTCTACAAACAAGACTGAATTTAAAGCTGAACCCAAGAATCTCCGGAAAGCCGGATACAGCCCTCTGGACTATTCCACTGAATTCCCCATTGCATTTCCCTTGGATGAGGAGTTCAGGAATCACGACGAGGAAACCATAAATTGCCTGCTAAAACGGTGTCTCAAGGATAATGCCACCAGATCACCCACCCCCAAAGAAGTGGACGACCCCCCGGCTAGTGCTGCAGAGGACGCCAATCCTTTTAGGGCACCCGCGGAGTTCATGTTTAACCCTTTTACGTCCGCATACGGCCAGATGAACCCTTTCGGACGGCTCGAAGACGACATGGAGCGGGAAGTTTCAAAGTCACCGTCCGGCACCCTTTTGAGGAACAGTAACACCACCACCAAGAACTCCTCGACGCTTGACAGTTCGTTGTTGAAGGAGAGTCTCGGATCGCCCTCGTCCGCCAGTAGTGATGGGCTCCATTTTTTCTGGCACCCGTCTTCCTCCGGTTGTCACCCCTCTGGATCCCACCTTCCTTCTTCTGGCTGCGCTGTGGATAACCCCGCCGTGGATAATACCGCCTTGTGTAATGCTTCCAGTCACTTGGGAACCAGCTACTTAGAAGGAGCCAGTCATTCAGGAGGAGCTAGTCGCTTAGGAGCGAGTCAGTTGAGGGAAGCAACTGCCATAGAGGGTTGGGGTCAGCGTTTCACTGAGTACGCTTGCGGGATGAAGGATACCGTTTTTTAAAATATGACCTCATCTAATGACATAGAGATTCTTCTTAACCAGCTACTGACTGGGTCCATTAGTGACGGAGACTTCTCCGAGCAGTTGCACCGGCATTATGATCCCGAGATCGTACGAGGAATCTTCAGTCAGGTCAAGAGTCTTGCCGACGACGCCTTCCATCAAGGGAATTACTCGAAAGCCATCGACTCGTACACGGGTTGCATCGTGATAGTCCGGAACAGTTTTGAACGGGCAAAATTGTACAGTAATCGCTCCATCTGTTTCTACAAGAACGGTCAAATTCTTCACTCCTATTCCGATGCGGTAAAATGCATCGCACTCGCACCTGACTGGCCAAAGGGGTGGTTTAGGGCTTCGAAGGCGCTGATGGAGCTCGGCAAACTTGAGGCGGCCCTGGCAGCCTTGAAAAGAAGCAAGGAACTGGTTACACAACACAACAGCTTGGGCCCTCCAGGTAACAATCCCGACGGTAGTAACCGAGATGGGACTTGTAGGGACGAAAGTAAAGGGAGGGTAATGGGCGAATTCAAGAGGGCGGGAACGGGCTTGAGAAGACCATCTGTTATCAGCAAGGCAGGGGAAACGCAGAGCAGTGTACAAGTCTCCTCCGCATCAGCCTGTCCACCGGTGTCAGCGGAAGCCAAGGCGGCTATTAAGGAATTCGACCGGGAAATTGCAGTGGTGGATGGTAGGCTGCGTCAGAAAAAGAGGATTGAGCGGTATGCGATCGACTATCGACGATTTGACCAGCTGGCACAAATGCTTCAAGAAGAAGAAGCTCGAGAACAGAGCAGCCAGGCGACCGAGTTGGAATTTTCGAGCTCCTTGAACGAAGAGCAGAAGGCCTACCTTAAGGCTCAGTTGTCGGGGGAAACTTATCGGCCGTCGGTCAGTCTAGCCGCGACCGGCAGTACCGCCAAGACGCCCCTAGCCGTCGACTGGCGCAATTACGTCCCAGCGAAGGAAGAAGCCCCGGGTGGTGACGAAGCGGCGACCAAGCCCAAAGTGATCGTCCGGGAGTTCTTGAAGCTGCAGCGGCTGGTGAACTTCCCCACACGTGTGCTCAACGTCTTTGACAGCGGATTGGCGCAAGCGATGAGTGAGTGTGTACTCAACACCTGTCTGGCACTCGGGACGCAAGCCGAAGAGTCTGTGTTGATAATCGGAGGAGACTCGCTTCTGCCGGTCGCAGTCGTGGCTCAGCGCTGCAAATACGCTACCGTGGTCACCACGAACAGCCTGCAAATTGATCAGATCTTGTCGGCAAATTTGACCCCGGGCTGCAACCTCCGATTCATCTCGCCGGACACCATCCTCAACGGCACGGCGCCGACCCCTGAACGCGTCCCCGTCAGCTCGGGGCACCGGAAGCACTCTTTACTTACGCAGCGACTGCGGTCTCTCTCCCCGGCTTCCCGTAAGAAGACCTGCAAGGAGTTCCCGCCAGGAACCAAGTCCGTGCCTGGAGCCAAGTCTGCGGCGACGGCTGGGAGTACGGAGTCGGCGGCACGGTCGCCGTCTTCGTCGCCTAGCGAAGCTGCCGCGGCAAAGCTGGCCGCCCTCGGAGTGCTCGGCACTAAAGACCAAGTGGCAGACGACCAGTTGGTGTCGCTGCCGGTGAGTGGCTCCAAGGACGACGATGAGTTGGTCGGTCGGGGTGCGGACATTTTGAGGAAATGTTTGTCGCCTCCGTCGTTCTGGAAACCGGATATTCTGATTATCGATCCGTGTGCTATCCCGCCGTACCTGCTCGGACCTGGCTGTCCTTTGAAACTCATGAAGAAGCTGGAACTTACCGCCTGCACCCTCTTGCCCTGCCGCATCACTCTGAACGTGGCTCTGGGAATGATTCAAACGCGCACTTCCGAGGGCAGCGGAGAGTTGGGCACTGGCTCCCCCAAGAGTTGTTTCCTGCCCGAGGCCGTCATTGGGTCGCCGGACGACCGCTTCAGTGCGCTCCCGATGCCGCTGCCGACCCCGCTGCACAACCAGATTGAGCTGGTCACGGACTTCACTGCGGCCTGGACCCTTTCGGAGTTCAGCGAGATCCCCTCCGAAGAAAGCATTGAGCTGGAGCTCTCGTCTTTGTACGGGTGCAGCAAACCCTTCAACATCGTGGTGATGGCGCTACTCCTCTTCTCCAGCGGCGACAACCTGATCGCGGATACGTGGCAGCTCTTCCAGCGAAACGCAGAACTGGGCTTGGACAGTACACACGGCCTCTGCCCTCACTTCTTCTGGCTCCATGACAAGAGAAATAGCCAGGACCAAAAGAGCTCCAGCCAAAGGAACAGCCCCAGCCAAAGGAACAGCGTCGACCAAAGGAACAGTATTGATTTGAGGACTGGGGAGGTTCTGTTGCCGCTGACCGGACGGTCAGGAACTCGGCCAGCGCTGCCGACTGTTATGCCCGTCGAAGGGCAACGGTCTAGTGCCCCCCGTGTGGCTACCCACCGATCTGCGCCGCGCGAGGGGTCAGAGGCGGAGGATCGGCGGTGTTCAGGTGTGCTCGAAGTACCGGCCGCAGCGAACACGGTAAGTCAGTCACGGTGCAGTCAGTCGTCGTCTTCATCTTCGAGCTACAATCCGCGGGAAGACAGTTGGCTGGCAGAGTTGCGGAAGTCGATCGTCCCGGGCAGCAGCGTTGATCGATTCGAGACACCTCGAGTCCGGGCACCACGGGCCTCGGCCAACTTAGCTCACAAACTCGTTCTTCATCTCTCCAAAGGCAACATTATTGGAGCCAGCATTTGGGTCGGCCCTGTTCTGACTCATTCCAGCCATCAGAACATCGTAGCCGAAAACAACCTCCTCGGGAACCGGTGGTACGTCCACGAATGTCTTATTGCCAGCGCCAACTTGCGCAACGGCCTAGACTCTGCCTCATTCGGCCTTTGCTCGCCCGAAATTGGAATTGCAAGGCCGGAGATTGGGAGGCCGGAAATTGGAAGGCCGGAACTGGAGGGGGACGGGCAAGTGGCCGGCCCTCAGTTGATTCGAATCGGGACATCGGGTGACGACTCTACTTCGATCTATAATCTTTGGCTTGGAGGGCTCGAGCGTGTCAAGGAGCAGAAACGGTTGGCGATGATGGACCGCGAAAGGAGAATTAGTTCTCACATGATTGTCCATGAGCCAAGGGTCACAAAGCTCCGCGCGGCGCTGTTTGAGGTTGCCCATCCCTTGCTGGCTATTGAGGTTATTTTGCGCGTCCTCAGGAGGAGTCCCCCTAAGCAGGTTGCTACTTCCAACGCCATTGCCGTCGATTGCAGCGCCGACATTTTTTGCGACAGCCTCTCGTGCAGACGGATTTTGGACTACTTACTGAGAAAACCCTCTGTCCTGCGCCAGATCCGTGCCAAGACGTGGGCAAGACGCTTTAAGCAGGGCCTGGAATGGAATAGGGGAGTGGACAAACACGCGTGTGCGCCAAATAGCGCCGACAAAAATGGCGAGACAATTCCGTCGGTAGATCGAGACCAGAAAGAGCAAAAGGAATCTGCGGAGGAGATACGCAACATCCTGATACATGGCGACTACCTACGGGTGAAGCAAGCAAGTTTGGCCATGGTTCGGCCACCGGAAGGAGTCGTAGACAAGACTGACTTGGAGCAGGCTTTGAGTACGTTGTTCAATTGCCCGCCCGGCACTCCGGGTATGGAGAGCACGGCCGGCTGTGTGGTCGCCAATTACCTCTACGACCTGATGATCTTCGAAACGCCCGAGTCGCTGGTGGAGCTCGTGGATTGGGTCCAAGGACAGTATCTCAGAAGGCTGATGTACCTCCGGCTGGCGCTGGCGGCGCCGCAAGCTGTGTTCTACCCCAAGACGCTCGTGCTCAAAGGCTTCCTGGCTTGGATACCGGAGGAGCTTCGGTGCAGAGCAACTGGGACGTGTGTAGACCTGAAGGCCTTGAACGAATTAAGGTGCGCTAACCAGGCAATTTGTTGGGACTCGATTCCCGGAGTCCGACGAGTGAGCGAAGTGGTGGAGGTCCTGAGAGTGAATGCAGAGAAGGTGTCCTTCGCTCATAGCAAAGACATCGTTTTCCCTCAGCTCAATCGATACCACACGCGACCTTCTGCCGGGAGGTCCCGCGTCAGGGTCTCAACAAACAGTCCTGACCCTGTGCCGTTTGTCACATTCTCAGGCGCGGCAGCCCATACGCAAGGAAATGCGGCTTGCTCTGAACAAAGCGCCACAGGACAGGACAAACAACGAGAGGATGCACGAGAAGACCGGCGAGAGGAACCGCTGAAGCGAGAGGAATCGGTAACCGCTTATCAGATTGAGCCGCTGGACGACACGGATTCATCGGAAGGAGAAAACATGTCCATAAGCTTGACTACCACCACTGGAGTCCTGAAGTCGTCCTTGTGTAACCCAGCGTCACTCGGTCAAGTGACTACGGGAAAGAAGTCCATGGTTTCTGGTGAGCAAACTGACGAGGAGACGAAGGAGAACACCAAGCTGAACCAGCAGTCCGAGCCCCCGTCTAGAAGCAAGTGGCGAAGTAGCATGGGCAAGTGCGGCGTTCACAGCATCCGCGGCCCGACGTTGCACCCTTCCCCTCCCGAGTCACGAGCTACCACGGTGCAGTCGTTGGTGAGTTCTGAATGGCTGCCGAAAACGCCGAAGTACTACAACGCCGTAATCACCTACTCCGAGTACGAACTTGCCGACGGCTTGTGGCTATCTCACCAACCTCGGTCTCTGACCTCTGAAGCCCTCGAAGAACCTGCCACAAGCACTCTGGCTGGTTCTCCAGAACATTTTCCAGCCAGCGGCTCCACCAGCAGTACAATGCAGTGTCTACCCATATGCAAACAGCGGTGCCACGTGCTGCCATCAGTGAGCCGCTTACAACAAGATGGCTCCGATGAAGGTCTGCGGTGGCGAATGACGGAAAGCTTGGACGACTACTTTTTCACGCCCCGCAAGTCCTGGCGGTCGGGCGAAACGGCACCCAAGCGGGACGGGACGCTCCAGGACGATCCACCCAAAGACGACCAGACGCCAAAGGGTGACTCCATCGGCAGAATGAAAGGCACCCTCGAGTATCTACGGCTCAAACAGTCGGACATGGCCTTGCGCCTCAGTCACCTTATGGCCCTTTCTCCCGCGGCCACCCAGGAGCTTCAGACCACCGCCCTTCAGCTCGCGTACTCTGGCGAAGAAGAAGACCTGGAACCCATGGGTCTAAACGCCCTCATTTTTTCGTCGATCAACTAGTTCTTCTTGCAGGCACTCCAAGCCGTAAAAGTGGGACAAATATGTTAAACACAATGACTGGTGGTTTCTGGGGCTTTATTCAATTCGCCGACTACACACCCGGCGTTTGCGAAACAAGCAGCCCCGCCGCAGACGTTTATTCTGCCGAAAATCGGCCGGTTTGGTTATTCGCACACGTGTGTGGGAGACGGAGAAGATCTTTTTGAATTTTGTTTCTGACAAAAACGACGTAATATTTTTCAGCAACGATTTATTTTTAGAGGATGACATCCGTCCCGTCGGTTATCGAGAAGGAAGATGCCATCCCACAGGACAGAATAGTCCTCGAAGATCCTGAAGACCAATGTACGGTGGACTGGTCCAGTCCCTTCAAGACCTGCTGGTGTGGCTGCTTTAACTTCATGATGCAGCTGATCCTTGTTGCTGCTTGTGGCTCATTTCTGTTTGGGTTTAATTTATCCCTGCTTAACACTGCTATTGGCCACATTGCCTGGGAGCTGGAATGGTGTGATTGGAGAGGCGGCACTGAAGATGTCACCGACTGTACTGCATACAAGAATTACAGCGCTTTTATCTCTACCGCAGTGTTTATTGGAGCGGCTATAGGTTCGATGACTGGTGGTGTGTTCATGGCCTTCGGTCGCCGAGGTATGATGCTATTGTCGATGGCTGTTTTCGTGTTCGGAATAGTCTCGTCGTGCTGTGCCAATTCGTTCTCGGCTCTCCTCTGGGCTCGGCTGGTCTGTGGTTACGCAGTTGGGTTAGTGTCCGTGTGCTGTCCTTGTTACATGTCCGAGATTACTCCTCCAGCGGTTAGAGGGAAGTACGGTGTGTTCCATCAGCTCTTTGTGACCGTCGGTATCCTTGTCGGAACCCTGATTGGTTTGCCGATTGCCTTGAAGTGCCCCATTCCCAGTCTTAGCGACCAACCCGCCGTTAACATAAACGGGAAGGTGGTCCGTCCTATTCCCGACATTGAAGTGTTTGCCAAGGTGTGGTGGAGAGTTATGCTGGGTATTGGTATTATTCCAGTAATTTTTACGGCTTATCTCCTCGGGTTCGTTTATACCTTTGAGACGCCCTACTACTACGTTGAGAAAGGTCAGATTCGTGATGCAGAGGAATTGCTGAAGAAGATTACGAAGAAGTCGGACGTGACCGAGGAGTTGACGGAGATTAGACAGAATGTGGACGAGGCAATGAGGGCTCAGGAAGCTGGCATGACTCTTGGCCAGGCTTGGAAGTCGAGGTCTGATTACCGCTGGGTTATTTTTATTGGATGCTTGCTTTCAGCATTCCAGCAGCTCGGCGGTATCAATGTGTTCATCGCGTCTTCGAATAAGCTGTTCCAGGACGCGGGTCTGAGCGGCAAATGGCCCACCATCATGTCAAACATCATGAATCTTGTGAACTGTGTGATGACCTTGCCAGCTGTCCCCTTGATTGAAAGATTGGGAAGAAGGACTCTTATGATTATTGGAACTGTTGGTATGACCATAGCTGTGGGACCGGCTGCGATATGCTATCTTGCTTTGAAGGACGGCTCGAAGGTGACGCAGTGGTTGGCTATCATCGGCTGCATTGTGTTTATCATCTTCTTCGCCGCCACTTACGGTCCCGTTCTGTGGGTGTACCTGTTCGAGATCTACCCGATTGAGATCAAGGGTTCTGCTGCTGGCGCAGCGACAGCCGTCAACTGGATTGCGGGTATTATTATGGTGTTCGTCACAGCTTATTTGGACAACAAGGAATCGTACATGATCTTCTTCATCATGTGCGGTGTGTCTGCGGTTATCGTTTTCCTATGGATGAAGGAGACGAAGGGACGTCAGCTTGGCGACTCTCCGTTCATCAAAAACTGAGGGGGGCGTTAGCTATATTTTTCAGTATGAATGTGCCAATGGTCAGAAGAAAAATGTCTGAGTTGAGGGGCTGAGGGTAAGCACTGGACTAGTAAGCGTAACCAACGTCAGCGGATGAACGATCTAGCTTGTGGATGAAGTCTTGATGGAGTTCTTGTGCGCGCGCGTGGGTGCTAGTACACAGCTAGACACTGGTTAGATGCTTGGAGCGGCTCGCACACTTGCAGACTAGTTGAAAAATGGGTGTTGCAGGGCTTCGGTGCAGGATATGCGGAGGTCGGGGTTGTAAGTGAGGCACCTGGCGACGAGGTCCACAAAGAGGGGGTTGGGATCGCGTTGGAGGTAGACTGCTCGAGTGATGGCCTGGCGGGCGTTTTGAACGTCCCACTTGGGGAAGGTGGTTTGGAAGTATATGAGTCGGTCCAGTCCGAAGTCATGGGGTGAGGCGGGGGTGCCGAGCAGCTTGAAAATGCGGAAGAGCGTGTCTACCTCAGAATCGCCCGCAAACAGCGGCTTGCCCGACATCATTTCCGCCAAGATGCAACCGAGGGACCACATGTCGATGCCCGAGCTGTATGTCTCACAGCCCAGCAACAGTTCGGGCGCGCGGTACCACAGGGTGACCACCTCCCTGGTAAGCACCTTACTTTGCAATTTCTGCGACCGAGCCAGTCCAAAGTCCGCCACCTGGGCCGTAATTGAACTGCCCTTCCGCAATACATCGATGCAAGTAGGACCTATCATCGCGCCATTGTGGTCAACCATGTGACTCAACGCAGTAACCAATGCGTCATCCAGCACATCCTCGGAGCTACGCGACCCTTCGGCCCTCGACCCCTCGCCGTCGCCGTAGAGTCGCACTCGCCGTCCGGAAGCCCCGCCTAGCTCACCCGGGCCACCGCGGTGGTCCGTACAGTCATTCAATAAGATGTTCTGAGGCTTCAGATCCCGGTGCAAAATGTTCAGCTTGTGGGCAAACTCCATACCGCAAAATAAGTGCCAAGCAAACCGCTTGACCAACCCACTCCTACCGTCACGGCGTGTTCAGGCGGGGGGGCTATGGATAGGCATGACTCACGGGGCCAGAATAAAGGGGACGGGAGGGGGGACCAGACAGGGTACAGATAGTGAGTGTACGGGTAGGTGTACAGGTACGTGTACAGGCAGTGAGTGGTGTGAAAAGTCGCGAGTATACAGTGATAAAACATTCAGCCACGGCAAGGTAGTGAGTGGTGAGTGGCGGTACGGGTCCTGTGTGGTATCAAGGTAATTGGCATTGGGGGAGGCGGACGTCAGGGGGGATGCGGTCGTCAGGAGGGATGCGGTCGTCAGGAGGGATGCGGTCGTCAGGGGGATGCGGCCGTCAGGGTAGTGAACCGTACGCGAGTCCTGGTGCGGCGTCTTTGATTATGGAGGAAGCCTTATAGATGTTCTTGATGAGTACCCGTAAGTCTAGCGGGCAGTTGTCAAACCAAAGCCACAACGAGAGTGTGGCAGGTTTGAAGTAAACGTGCCGCAGTGCGACGACGTTTTGGTGGCTGGCCAGCTCCCTCAGAATGAGTATTTCCCGCATGGCTGTGGCGGGCAGTGACATGCTCACAATCTCGTCTTTGGGTGCCAACTTGATTTTCTTCAGGGCCACGTAATGTCCGTCTTTCTTGCAGGCTTTATACACGGTGCCGTATGTGCCGCCCCCGATCACTTTGAACTCGGTGAACAGAGACCTCAACTCAGGCGGAATTCCGTCAACATCAGTCACGCTTTTCTTACCCTTTAGTAAGTTAAACATCTGTTACATAATTCGTAGATGGTACGTTATCTATGTGGAGTCGAAATGTCAAGGCGTGCCGAACTGTCAAGGTGGTGTCGAAACTAAACTAGGGGTATCAGAAATAGAAGACCACGGAAATACAGGTGCCGAAATACGGGCACTGAAATACACGGCTCAAAATACAGGACGTGATGATAGTGAACCTCGACGCCCCACCACAATACAATATGACGCTCTCCCAATACAATATCCCCCAATACAACCAGGGACCCCAATACGGCCAGGGACTCCAATACAACCAGGGCCCACAATACAGCCAGGGAGTCATGGCATCCATCATGCAATCCACCCCAGCACCCGAGTCGGTATTGATGGCCACCGCCGGGTCTCATATAGAGGGTAGGTTTTATGGATCGCGCGGTATTTGCGCGACCACACGTTCTTCGCTTCAACGCGGAGCACACAATCTGCACGAATGCAGCACGCGCGAGCTCGTGCAACAAACGCGCAAGTTGACGGCGGTACTCTTGTAGGTGTCTTAGTGAATGAAGCGCAACTGGCGCAAGTGGCGCACACGTTACCGCACTACGTGCACGTTCCCGTGTTCAGACACCAAAAGAAAGTCTACGTCAAGAAGCAGGCCGAGGGTTGCTGTGGAACGTTCAACACTACCGGGTACTTTGACAAACCGGGCGGTTTCGCATGCTTCCCCCTATGCAACGTCGACGGCTGCTGCGACCGAGAAATGGTTTTGCGCGTCGACGCAAGCGGGGACCCCTTTAAACCCAAGTCGCGCAAACCCCAGTACAGACACCCCTGGCAAGAAGAAGAAGAAGACCAATGACCTGCCGTGTCCAATAACCAGGATCCAATACACGCGATCCAGTGGCCGCGACGCTGGGAAAGGGCCGTCTTGATTTCGGGCGGTCGTTGATTCTTCACCCGCGAAACGTCCAGTTTTTCCAGCACTCAGCTCCACGCACCGCACTCACAGCGGCATTTGGGGGACAAGGGCAGTTTAAAATGAAGGAAGCGGAGAGCAGGAATGTGTGCTCGTTGATGCCCCGATTCGTCGCGCCCACAATTAGCAAGGGAGACAGAGATGCCTTGGTTAAGAGCTGCTGATTACTATTATTCTTACCTGAATTTTTGATATGTCTTCTTCACACTTGATAGTGCATGAAGAACCAACGCGGAATTACGAAGCCTTGGAAGACCCGGAGGGCGAGTGCGCGGTCGACTGGTCAAGTCCTTTCAAGACATGCTGGTGTGGCTGCTTTAGCTTCATGATGCAGCTGATTCTTGTTGCTGCTTGTGGCTCATTCCTCTTCGGATTCAACATATCGTTACTGAATACTGCTATTGGCCACATTGCATGGGAGCTGGAATGGTGTGATTGGAGAGGCGGCACTGAAGATGTTACTGACTGTACTGCATACAAGAATTACAACGCTTTCATCTCTACTGCTGTATTTATTGGAGCGGCTATAGGTTCGATGACTGGCGGTGTATTCATGGCCTTCGGTCGCCGAGGTATGATACTCTTGTCGATGGCTGTTTTCGTGTTCGGAATCGTCTCGTCGTGTTGCGCCAATTCGTTCTCGGCTCTCCTCTGGGCTCGGCTGGTCTGTGGTTACGCAGTGGGGTTAGTGTCTGTGTGCTGCCCTTGCTACATGTCCGAGATTACTCCTCCAGCGGTTAGAGGGAAGTACGGTGTGTTCCATCAGCTCTTTGTGACCGTCGGTATCCTTGTGGGAACCCTGATTGGTTTGCCGATTGCCTTGAAGTGCCCCATTCCCAATCTTAGCGACCAGCCCGCCGTTAACATAAACGGGAAGGTGGTTCGTCCTATTCCCGACATTGAAGTGTTTGCCAAAGTATGGTGGAGAGTTATGCTGGGTATTGGTATTATTCCAGTGATCTTCACGTCTTATCTTCTCGGGTTCGTTTATACCTTTGAGACGCCCTACTACTACGTTGAGAAAGGTCAGATTCGTGATGCTCAGGAATTATTAAAGAAGATTACGAAGAAGTCGGACGTGACCGAGGAGTTGACGGAGATTAGACAGAATGTGGACGAAGCAATGAAGGCTCAGGAAGCTGGCATGACTCTTGGCCAGGCTTGGAAGTCGAGGTCTGATTACCGCTGGGTTATTTTTATTGGATGCTTACTCGCAGCATTCCAGCAGCTCGGCGGTATCAATGTATTCATCGCGTCTTCGAATAAGCTGTTCCAGGACGCGGGTCTGAGTGGCAAATGGCCGACTATTATGTCGAATATAATGAACCTTGTGAATTGTGTAATGACCCTGCCAGCCGTGCCCTTGATTGAAAGGTTAGGAAGAAGAACTCTGATGATTATCGGAACTGTGGGTATGACCATAGCGGTAGGACCGGCCGCGATATGCTATCTTGCTTTGGAAGACGGATCCAAGGTGACGCAGTGGTTGGCTATTATCGGCTGCATTGTGTTTATCATCTTCTTCGCCGCCACTTACGGTCCAATCCTGTGGGTGTATCTGTTCGAGATCTACCCGATTGAGATCAAGGGTTCTGCTGCTGGCGCAGCGACGGCTGTCAACTGGATTGCGGGTATTATTATGGTGTTCGTCACAGCTTATTTGGACAACAAGGAATCGTACATGATCTTCTTCATCATGTGCGGTGTGTCTGCGGTTATCGTATTCCTATGGATGAAGGAGACGAAGGGACGTCAGCTTGGCGACTCTCCTTTCGTCAACAATTAGTTAGCTTCTGCTAGGATACGTGATGGCAAATGCGAGCAAGGACGATGACGATCCCTTACGGATCGGATCGCTGCTCATCATATGTAGAGGACCACTGATTCGATCATGGTCTACAGATGTCGGAATTATTTTTCATATTATTTTTATTGCCTATTGTTTTTATTATTAATTCTAGAGAAAAAACTCGAATAATAGTTGTGGTGAACACTGTTGGCGCG
>NW_011646046.1:141283-149452 GCF_000223845.1 Gregarina niphandrodes | reverse complement strand
TTTCGTCAACAATTAGTTAGCTTCTGCTAGGATACGTGATGGCAAATGCGAGCAAGGACGATGACGATCCCTTACGGATCGGATCGCTGCTCATCATATGTAGAGGACCACTGATTCGATCATGGTCTACAGATGTCGGAATTATTTTTCATATTATTTTTATTGCCTATTGTTTTTATTATTAATTCTAGAAGAAAAAAACTCGAATAATGTTGGTGGTGAACACTGTTGGCGCGCATGGTGAACAGGCAATGTGCCGTAGACTACCATTCATATAATTTTTCGCTTTCTGACATGTCTTCTTCTCACTCAATAGTCCGTGAAGAACCTTCACGGAAATTCGAGCCTATCGAGGACCCTGAAGACCAATGCAAGGTTGACTGGTCAAATCCGTTCAAGACATGCTGGTGTGGCTGCTTTAGCTTCATGATGCAGCTGATTCTTGTTGCTGCTTGTGGCTCATTCCTCTTCGGATTCAACATATCGTTACTGAATACTGCCATCGGCCACATTGCATGGGAGCTGGAATGGTGTGATTGGAGAGGAGGCACTGAAGATGTTACTGACTGTACTGCATACAAGAATTACAATGCTTTCATCTCTACAGCTGTATTTATTGGAGCGGCTATAGGTTCAATGACAGGTGGTGTGTTCATGGCCTTCGGTCGCCGAGGTATGATGCTATTGTCGATGGCTGTTTTCGTGTTCGGAATCGTGTCATCTTGCTGTGCCAATTCGTTCTCGGCTCTCCTCTGGGCTCGTCTGGTATGTGGTTACGCAGTTGGGTTAGTGTCCGTGTGCTGCCCTTGTTACATGTCCGAGATTACTCCTCCAGCGGTTAGAGGGAAGTATGGTGTATTCCATCAGCTCTTTGTGACGGTCGGTATCCTTGTGGGAACCCTGATTGGTTTGCCCATTGCTTTAAAGTGCCCAATTCCCAACCTTAGCGACCAAACCGCGATTAGCATGAACGGGAAGGTGGTTCATCCTATTCCGGACATCGAGGTGTTTGCGAAGGTTTGGTGGAGAGTTATGCTGGGCATTGGCATTATCCCAGTGATCTTCACGTCTTATCTCCTCGGGTTCATTTACACGTTCGAGACACCCTACTACTACATTGAGAAGGGACAGGTTCGAGATGCTGAGGAATTGCTGAAGAAGATTACGCAGAAATCGGACGTGACCGAGGAGTTGACGGAGATTAGACAGAATGTGGACGAGGCAATGAGGGCTCAGGAAGCTGGCATGACTCTTGGCCAGGCTTGGAAGTCGAGGTCTGATTACCGCTGGGTTATTTTTATTGGATGCTTACTCGCAGCATTCCAGCAGCTCGGCGGTATCAATGTATTCATCGCGTCTTCGAATAAGCTGTTCCAGGACGCGGGTCTGAGTGGCAAATGGCCGACTATTATGTCGAATATAATGAACCTTGTGAATTGTGTAATGACCCTGCCAGCCGTGCCCTTGATTGAAAGGTTAGGAAGAAGAACTCTGATGATTATCGGAACTGTGGGTATGACGGTATCTGTAGGGCCGGCTGCGATATGTTATCTTGCTTTGGAAGACGGATCGAAGGTGACGCAGTGGTTGGCCATCATCGGCTGCATTGTATTTATTATCTTCTTCGCCGCGACCTACGGTCCAATCCTGTGGGTGTACCTGTTCGAGATCTACCCGATTGAGATTAAGGGTTCTGCTGCTGGCGCAGCGACGGCTGTCAACTGGATTGCGGGAATTATTATGGTGTTCGTCACAGCATACCTGGACAACAAGGAGTCATACATGATCTTCTTCATCATGTGCGGTGTCTCTGCGGTTATTGTCTTCCTATGGATGAAAGAGACTAAGGGACGTCAGCTTGGCGACTCTCCTTTCGTCAACAATTAGTTAGCCACTCCAAAGTGGGCCGCCGAGAGGATCTGCTACTCCGTCAAAACTACCCCGTCCAAACCATGGCACCGGTTAAATTAAAGCTATGGCACCGGTTTGTGCCCAATTATATTAGCTTACTATAGCCATATTTTTGGTAGCATTTTTTATAATTGTTTCCATGAAAATATTCGTAGGAATTTCGGCAAAACAAAAACACACTAGTATGCCGGATGAGCGGCAATCTTGCATATCCTCTGATGTTTGCCAGGGTGAGGATGGATTCGGCGGACTGGTTGATACACCGGGGCCCTAACAAGTAGTCTGGGTGCTCGCTTAGCTGCTTCTTTGCTGAATTGAAGCTTCTTGCATTCAGTTTTGCCAAGACGAAAGCTCATGGATTTGTAGCAGTACTCATTGCCTGCATACACCATCCAATTGCACGTATCGGCGACAAAGTCGTGCCACGTGGTGTCATCGTAGCTCCATGGGGTGACCGCAACTGATGCGGGAATGGGGATGAGCAGTTGTTCGTGGGAGCTGTTTAGGGAGAATAAGTCACGAACTTTACCGAGCCAACTCGTGGAGGGTTTCTGGCAGAACCAGTCCAGCCACCTGTAGGCGTCCATCGTCTTTATGCTATGATGCAGAATGTTATAAAGGTTCAACTCGCGCACAACTACTGCACTGCCCCTTAACGAAACAACATGACCTTTGCCGTTTTCCAACATCGCAGCGTTATCGAATATGCTCCCAACGCCCTTCTCCTCACCCAGCCGCTGAGTCCAGGGGTCCCGTCGTTGACCCAGTGTAGCGAAGAAGTTGCCGAACTGCAGTGTCAGTTGCGCGAAATATTCACCGTCCGTGAAATTCAACAGCAGCTCACTGTTCTGCCATCCCGGACCTGTGACCAAGTATACTTCCATTCTAGCCAGCAACCACCAGCTAGTTTCTCCTCCCTTTGTCAGAGTACTTGTCCGGGGGCACTTCATTCATTAAAAATAACCCCTAAGAACAGCGGGCCCCATAACAGGCAAACATCGGTCCAAGTGCAAAGTCGCCGAGCAGGTGTTGTATCAGAGATGTTTCTAGAACTGGTATAATCGTCATTGAAATGTCACGATGTCCCCATACCTAACTTAGCTCATCATTGTGCATTAATGTGAAGTGCAAGGACATCAAAATGCAGAGTGCAATGTGTGAATGCAGTGGCGGGGAAAAACCGTCTCCCGTCGTTGGGCCATTCGCGGCCGTGCACAGCAGTTCCCTCTCTCTTGTGCTTGAGTGGAAACGGAAGAGTTTCGTGATGCAAATTATTCACGGCTCATAAAATACCAAAAGTTTTTTGTCTCGAGACAAAACATATATTACGGCCATGGGGAAAGCACGGACTACTAAGCAAAAAGCAAAAACGACGCTCAAAGACACTTCCAGCAGCAAGGTAAGTCATCGAGGTTTGTATAATTAATTTTCCTCCAGCTAAGCCGGGGCCAAAGGAAGCGGCAAGAGAAACATGAGAAGTTCGCTAGAAGAGAGCAGCTAGCCCTGAAGATTGGCCAACAGAAAGCCCAAGACCGTCAGGTAAAGCTATATGGTTCGGCCTTAGCGGAATTGGAGGGATTGGACTCAGTACTCAAAAGCATTCACACAGAAGTAAAAGCGCAAACCGCAGAACAAAGACTGAAAGACCTAAAACTCCAACTTGGCAAGCAAACGCTGAGCACGAAACAATTAACAGAGACAGAGACAGCAGGCACTCAACTATTCTTCCAGCGGTGGACGGATGACTCTGTACGAAAAGATGTCTTTGGCTGGGTGAAGCAAAAGCTGGCGACTCTGTCCGTTGACTACGGCAAGAAAATCAAGGAATACTCTGACATCAGATCCACTCTGTCCAAGAGATAGATTTGTGTCACGATTTTGGTCCCGCTGCAATTTCGGTCCCGCTGCAAACCCAATGTTTCACTCTCCAGCCCACTCTGTCAGAGCACCTACAGTGAGCGTTGGAGCACACCGTACACGAGTTGCAGAAGTACTACGTAGCAAGTGTATGTCAAAACTCGATCCGACAGGGTTTTGGTTACTGTTGAAAATTCAATAAAGGAAGCATTACTCTTCGTCGGAACTGGAGGAGAAGGCTGAGTCGGACAGTGAGGGACGTCTAAGGGGATTCTGAAGTTTACGTTTTCTGCTTGCGGATATTGCAGTGGGGGTGTGGTATTGGGGGTTTTTCCATAACACCTTTCCGGCAAAAGCGGCTTGGAAGATCCTGATGGGCTCGAGCACAAATCTGGGTCCGATTTCTCTTAGTTGCTGCTGGTCTATGTTGCTGGAAAACTTTTCGGAATATATCTGATAATGTCTGAACCATACTTTGCCATCGTTATATACCCAGGACATGACATGGTCGTGGAACGGTTTAGTCTTGGGATGGTTTCGAGGGCTGCCCCAGATTTGAACAATCATTTCCTTCAGCAGCTTGAGGTGTGTGATGTCGCTGAAACTTTTATCAAAGACCAACAGCGGCCTTGAATACTTAAGACAGTTTCCAATAAAGTTGACACTCTCCATGGTGTGTATGTTATGCACCTGGAACTTCACTGATGGACCATGCGGACACTTAGCGAGGTGCAAATACAAATTCAGTTTTCGCGCTTCAAGGAATATCACGTTGTCGCAGTTGTTCATTTCCGCCACCTCCGGAATCTCGTCAAAAGTCATAGACTTCTCCCACTTCACTTCCGTGTTGTGATGCGGCAACAGATTCCGGATGTCCTGCATCAGGTATCGATGGGCAGTCCGCAAACCTCGGGTCCCGAACACCAAGGTCCGTTGCTTGTTTGTCCACCGGGTACTCGCATTCTGTTCACGCTTAAACTCATTCAGTAAATACGGATCCGCCTCCACTGCCTCCTTCTTCGCTTCTGCATTCTCCTCGTCACTCAACCGTTTCTCCGCAACCGTCTCCTCCGCAACCGTCTCCTCCGCAACCGTCTCCTCCGCAACCGGCTCCTCCGCAACCTTCTCCTCCGCTACCACAATTTGCTCCTTCGCGGCATTGCTTACCGCTGCATTCGTGTCTCTTTGCTTCTGCATCTTCGCTCTCTTACTCTTGGGCTTTGGACTGTCGGTCTTCGGCCTCTTTGTCTTTAACCTCTCCGCAGTGGATCCTTCTCCAGCGGCATCAGACTTGGCTACAGGCTCGGCATCAACCTTGGGTTCAGGCTTGGTCCCCGACTTGGCTTCGGGCTTGGCCCCCAACTTGGCCCCCAACTTGATTACCTGTCCTTTAGGCTTGGCCTTCTGCCTCTCATCCACGAGGTCAGCCTTCTGCCGTCCACCCTCAGGCTTCGCCTCTTGCCTTCCACCCTCAGGCTTCGCCTTTTGCCTCCCGGACCCTGGCTCCTCGGCTCTGGCGCTCTTCGAGCCACGTTTGTTCTTGGCCCCGACCTTTTTGATACGCGCCTCGGCCATGATATTTTTTATAAGCCCCAGAAGCCCCAGAGTTCTCTATCAAAAATGCCACCCGTCGTTTCAGCCCATCTTGCGACTTCACGAGAGTCCACTTCTCGTCCACGAGATTCTACGTCTTGACCAGGCATGTTTCCGCCAGGTCCAGGTACTCACCAGACCCAGGTTTCCACCAGATCTGCCCGGACAGGTTCGTTTCAGCCGACCAGACCGCTTCCTTTTGCTTAGGACGACGGTCGTGCATAGGACGACGATCGTGCATAGGACGACGATCGTGCATAGGACGACGGTTGCGTATAGGACGATGATCGTGCATAGCACGACGGTCGGTTTATAGTTTCAGTAGTTTCTTCAGTACTTTTGGGTCGCCCCCGTTTTCTTCGATCATCTGCTTTACTGTGTCGATGCCTCCAATGAGCTGGCCTCTGACGTAGAGTTGGGGAAAAGTCTTCCAGTTGGATACGACTTTGACTTTCTCGCGGATGTAGTCGTCGGTGAACACGTTGAAGCAGTCGTAGTCGTCGATCTCAGCTTCCCGCAGGAGAGCACTGATGGCTTTGGAGAACTTGCAGTAAGGCGCGCTCTTGCTGCCCTTCATGAACATAACTACCTCTGCTTGATTGATGATGTCCCGGCATCGTTCCGCCAGTTTGGCGTCTGCCCGAGTAGCGATCTCCTCCAGCTCCTTGCTCGCCTCCTGAAGTTTCTTCAAGCCGTCTACACTGTCATCGGCAAACAACGAACCATCGACGATGACCAAGTCTGACGTAACGGCGGTCGTAGCGTTGGTCGCAGCGTTGGCCGTAGTCGGAAATAGAGTGTGCAAGGCCGCGGCCATTTCTGGGGCAGTCGACTGGTCCAGAACAATTCGACCGGGCTCGGGTGTGCCGGAGAGCAGTCGACACTTGCTGGCGTCCGTCGTCAGGATAACGTAGGGACGGACGCTGAGCCACTCCTCGCTGGCCGCTACGGCTGCGTCCCGGGCGCCTTTGAGCAGGACGTCTAACGCTGCCCGGTCCTTGAATAGCTCCTGGCCCAGCGGCACCGAACCTTGCACGAGATATTTCTTACAGAGCGCGAGATAATCTGGCGCCTGAGGGACTTCCAAGCACTCGGGCAGAGCCTGGTTCACTACTACCCAAAAGGTAGGCACCGCGGTAACCCCCAATGCCTCACGAGAGCAAGCAATGTCCTTCATCTCCACCATGACGTAACGAGCCTGCGGAGCAACCTTGGGCAACTTCTCAAACACGGCCTTCATCGCGTCAGACTTAGCATGGCCCTCAGCAAAAAACAACACTCCCAAACTACCGTGCTGACCCACGCTGTCAGCCAATTCAAACACACTTCGAACACGACATACGCTCTCCGCCATTTTTATTACCCGCCCTGGACCACGACCGTGCCATTCTTAATATCGGGCCAGTATACGCAAATGAAAGAACTTCTTCCCCCTTGGCCCAAGACTCCCACCCCCTTTGTCTTAACGCTCGCTCTCTTACCTTACTCACTTTCCTCACTCCCTCTCCCAGCCTGCTTTCCTCGGTGCTCTTTGGTTGCGATCTCTGGTTTAGCAGAGGGTCCTTTTGAATGCAGAAAACACCCAACGTGGTGAACTGCCCGCGCCTCGTAACCAGCGCTGAGACTTTCCAACGGGCTGAGGAATGGTTTAATCAACTAGCATCTTACAACAAGGACCTGACTCTTCTGAGATCGTCCTCACGATCTGCACTAAGACGCTCTACTAAGCTAATTGCAGTGCCAAAATAGCACACACTCAATGGCTACTGAAGCCCAGTCGGTAGAGACTCGGAGACATGTCGGTAGAGACTCGGAGACATGTCGACAGTGAAACGGTTGGAACAATACGTTCAGGAGAGAAGGACGATTCGCGACGAGTCCTGTACGTTAGACGCAGCACATGGTGAGCTCCCTAGAATAGGACATGAAACTCACTGTAGCCCGAAACTTATGAATGGCCAGCTGGGCTTCAGATGAGCTAGTTCCGATATCCCAGCGAAGACTCTTGGTAGCTTGCTTCATGTAGGTCACCAAGACCTTGTTCTCCCGAGGCCGCCTCTCATTTGGCGCATGTGTTGGTGCAGAGAAGTGCCCGGAGTAATTGTTCTGGAAGCAAGTCTCGACTGCAAGAACATCCTCGCAGCGTAGTGAAAACAAGAGCATCACGGCGGTCTAGTGCCGCGCTCCCAACGATCCACCTGCCCTCCAGCAATGACAAAATCCGTGAAGGTAAAGTCCTGAAAAGGACTGCATGCGAGACTCGACTGGTTAAAGGGAACCGGAACTGATATGCGAGAGAAGCCATCATCATTTGGTCTACCAACTCCTCGTAAGTTTCCAACATGGTCTCTAAAGCGGCTTCGAGTCTGAGATCCATCAAGCGATCTAAGGTCTGGTAAAAATACTGAGGCGCGGCCATCTTGCCCGAATGAGTTGGGCAAAGCAGAGCCTCGAGTGTGGTGCCGGTAACAAACTCATCCAGACGGCTTGCATCTGTGTGGGCAAACAATTGGCGACCACAGGCTGGAATTGATGGAATTCGATGCAACGTCCTATTAACTGCGTGCACAGCCCAGTGTGGAATTCAGTCAGACCCTGCGGAGTGATGCTATGGAGACTGGGCAGGCGGAGCAATCCAATTGTTCAAGGTACCCAGAGATCATCCACCATTTGATTTATTCTCCTGGTTAAACGGATTGACCGCAGTCACCGGGGAGCGTCGGGGTTTTTTGTGTCGCGTGTCCGTGCGCACACACTTTTGTGTGCGCGGCTTCCGAAAAACAACAGAATATGTGCCGCATCCCTGGC
>NW_011646046.1:138810-140881 GCF_000223845.1 Gregarina niphandrodes | reverse complement strand
CAGGCCACTACCTGGGTTGATGCGAGCAATATTCCTGGTGACGACAGCCTTGGCTGGACGCCCTGGACGTTGATGGGTGCATGCCAGTCCGGTACTGCTGGTGATGGTATGTCCAATGTTCCGGGAACTGAAGATTGCTCTGAAGTTTTCGCCTGGGATGGTCGCGCAATTTACGCTACCGAAGGGATGCAGGCACATATTGATGGAGCCCTGTACAAGGCCAAGTACTGGAATGAAGGAGAGAAGCCTTCTCTCACCTCGGAACCATGGGCCTTTGTTGGCAAGTGCATTACTGGCACCGACTCGAAAGGTGTTGAGAACCAGGCTGCTGACCCGCCTCAGTGGCAGATGGACTTGACTTGCACCTGTTGCGACGCTTGTGGAACGATCAACAACGGCCAGGTCAACTGCAAGAGCGTGGAAGAAGACAAATGCTACTTCAAATGGTGCGGTGGTGCTAACCAGAAGGACGATGCTGCCTGTGCAGATGCGAAAGCTCACCAGAAGTTCGCCTACTGGAATGGATCGATGCCCGCAAGTCAGCCTAGCTGGCCCAAGCAAGTCTACGCCCCCTATTTCGATTCCGGGCTCTATGGCTGGCCTCCTCTCACTGAGTTAGCCTCCAAGTACGGAGTGAACCACTTTATTGTCGCTTTCGTCGTGTCCACAAGCGAGCCGTCCTTGAAGACTGGTGGATGCAATGGCGCTTATGCTGGTGCAATTTCCATTGAATCTGGTCCTACTTACGAGTCCGATGGTAAGTTTACTTACCTGTACGATGAATTGAAGAAGCTGCGTGAAATGGGTGGCGATTTTGTTATTTCCTTCGGTGGTGCCAACGGCACAGAGTTAGCTGACTCTGCGGAGTGCCAGACTGGTGATGCTGTTGCCAACTTGGTTAGCGAATATGGTCGCATCCTTGACTTCACGAATTCCAATAGAATTGATTTCGACATTGAAGGTCTCGCGTATTCTGGCATCCAGGCAACCACTGGCTGGAAGTACCGTTTCGAGGCTGTGAAGCAGTTGAAGCAGCAGCGTCCTGGCCTTCATGTGACATGGACCCTGCCTATTCTGCCTACTGGTCTTACTTTGGACGGCAGCAACTTCTTTGCACAGATGATGGATCAGGATGCTCCGTTTGATGTCATCAATGTGATGAATATGGATTACGGAGAGTGCCCTACCATGTGTTCTACCGAGGTCGTTGACAAGTGCGAGAGAGACGCTATCGATTACCTAACTAAGCAGCTCTATGATCTAGCCAATGCCCGTGGCAAGCTGCAGCAATACGGCTGGAGCAGTCAGGATGATGTGTACCACTACGTGGGAAGCACTCCCATGCTTGGTATGAACGACAGCACATGTCTGACGTATACATTGGAGGCGGCGAAGACGAACGTGGCTCACTGGCAGGAGAAGAAGATTGGCATGATCTCGAACTGGTCTGTTGCTCGGGACAAAGCGTGCCCCGGTCAAACTTACGTTGGCGTTGACTGTTCCAGCTATAGTGGTCAGACTACTGACTACCAATTCCTTCAGGTATTTGCCCCGTATACAAGCGCCAACTAGATCGAAAGAATTATTTTTTAAAAGAGGTAAAATCATGATTTATTCTTCTGGTTAAACGGATTGACTGCAGGAGCGTCAGGATTTTTTCTTGTACGCGTGTTTGTGCGCACACACTTTTGTGTGCGCGGCCTCCGAAAAACGACAAAATATGTAGCCGCATCCCTGGCGGCACATTCGCTCCCAAAATACATCAAGTGCCTTCCCTGCAGGGAATTCGCTTTGCCGTCTGGTGGCGTGGCTGTCCTCGTTTCTTTGTGTAACGCCAAGTTAATTCGGCCAACTCTCTCTGGAGATCGGTGAGTGGGCCATGTAAGACACGAAGAATGGGCCATGTAAGACATGAAGATGACGCGTTGGCTTGACGACTTCCGCCATTCCCCCCGTCCAGAATGGTAACAAGGTGGCACGTGAGCCGTCCAAACATAAGACGCGATGCGGGAAGCTATTCACGGGGGTAAGCTTAGGACTTTGTGTCCAGTGACGGTATTTGTCTCTTTCG
>NW_011646046.1:136547-138790 GCF_000223845.1 Gregarina niphandrodes | reverse complement strand
GAACCTGTGTTCTTTACCTCGTTCTACGGAATTCGAAATCCTCCTTTTGAACACAAGATAACGAAAAAATTGATTTCTAAGCACTGTTACAAAAAGATCACGATTTTTGACAAACGATTTGCCAGTTTGGAAGAGCGGCCCAGGCGGCCTTATTGCTCTTGAATTCCTCGAGGCATGTAATGACTTTCTGTTTCATTCGTTCTGTGTCTTCCTTGAGCTTGCAATCGTGTGTGCTATTATATTGTGTTCCATCTTCTGTAACAGCAATCGTGTGTGCTGCAGCCGCTTCTTTGGAATCTTTGACCCTGTTGGTGTACAAATCGTAGAACCACGCTCTCTCAGTATCGCTCGATACAAATAACTGGGATATAGAGCCATCAATCTTGGTAAAGCCTGCGTCCATGGCCAATTTCTTTAGCTGTCGGCCCATCTGAGTCTTAGAGTGGCACCGCCAGTGAGTGAAAAAGAACTTGAGCGGGGCAGCTTCCGGGTAGATGGTGATCATGTCAAGGTCCGCTTCTCTCACACACACGTATCCATCAGGTTTAACAACCCTCAACATTTCTTTCAATGCAAGGACGGGATCTTCCAGGTGTAATAGAACTTGGTGAGCGTGGACCAAATCGAACGTATTATCATCGAAACAAATGCTGTAGCACGATCCCTTCAAAAACTCCACATTCTTCACACCCATCTTCGTCTTATTCGTCTCCGCTATACTAATCAACTCATCCATGGGCTCAATACCTACAACCGACCCCTCTGGAACGTACGCCGCCAAGCCGCACGTTATCGTACCCGGTCCAAAGCCGACATCCAGCACTTTGAACCAAGGCTTCATTAACGGAAGCACATAATCCGCACAGTTCTCGGCCGTGCGCCAACAATGCGTGTGACACACGGCCTCGTCAAACCCCTGTGCGTAATACGCTTGGCAAACAGGCGCCTTCATCTCTCCATTATTATTTTCTTGCTGACAACCAATCCGCCCCCTTACGGGTCTGGCCCTGAATCTCGATCTTGTCCTGAATCTCGATCTGGTCCTGATCCGACATCATCAAAAATAGGCGCTACTGCAAAATAAACGTCGGTCGTCCTTGGAGACCGCAGGCATGTGCGGTCTCCCAAGGACGACAGACGTTGACAGAAAAGAGAACCTGGCATGCACGCGCGACACCCACGAGTTACTAAATCCTTACGCGCCCACAACCTCTTCCGACTGTTCTGCCTCGCCTGCGCGAGGACGGATCCCCTCGTGTGGTACGTGACAATCCGCTCCCTTCACAAAATTATGTCCGGTGGGTCCGGTGTCTCAGTGGGTGAGACGAAAACAGCAGTGAGCTGTTTTCGGGCCTGCGGGCCATGGGTTACGAGTTCGTAAAAAGTCCCTCAACCCGCCAGCTGGGCTGGGGCTTACTTCCTTCATGCACTCAAAGCTCGCATGGCATCCCGCCAGCGACTACGGCCCTCCGTCTTCCGCTTCTACGCCCAGTCATTACGACGGGTGCAACCAGCTACCGACTTACTCTGTCGTACCGTCGCTTGGCCCACTCTCTTCGTGGCTAACTCACCGGCGGGCATTGCGGTCCGACAGCCTCGACAGCCACTCCCCGCGTACTCCGCAGTTGACGTCGTCGTCGTCAACTGCGCCTCCGACAGTCACTCTCTCCGTCATCAGTCGGGCTCCCTACTGGCATGCGGCCGGTGGCACCAGTTCACGCCGGATTCTCTGAAACCCACGGTACTCGCGGGGCCGGTCAGCCCCTCAGGCACTCGCTACGCGGCAGCAAGCAGTAGACTTGACTCCACTCACCCCGTCGCAGCCTAACACCGGCTCATCTCCCAGGGAAGCATTCGGCATCTTCCCCCTGGGGCGCTTTCACGCCATCTTGCTTGTCTGGGCGGACTTCAACCGCTATCCTCTCACCAACGCGTAAAGGCTCCTCGCCGTCCCAACGTCCGGCGACTCGCATGGGCCTCTCTTCGGCCCGACTCGCTTCGTGGCCTCCCACGGCATGCTGCTGCTCGCGGCCCTCCTCCGTGAGGCTAGCTTCGGGTGGTATTGCTCCGTAACCTCAGACAGCCCAACAGGTCCATGCCGATACCGCCAGTTGAGTTGGACTCGGGTCTCCGGGCTGAATGGGTTACGCGTTTGCAAAAAGTCCCAGGGCCGGTCGGACGTCGTCTCGGGCGGATAGACATAGCGCTGCAGAGCGCTTGACGGCGAGGCTACAGAGACCAGC
>NW_011646046.1:132379-136527 GCF_000223845.1 Gregarina niphandrodes | reverse complement strand
TCCTCGCCGTCCCAACGTCCGGCGACTCGCATGGGCCTCTCTTCGGCCCGACTCGCTTCGTGGCCTCCCACGGCATGCTGCTGCTCGCGGCCCTCCTCCGTGAGGCTAGCTTCGGGTGGTATTGCTCCGTAACCTCAGACAGCCCAACAGGTCCATGCCGATACCGCCAGTTGAGTTGGACTCGGGTCTCCGGGCTGAATGGGTTACGCGTTTGCAAAAAGTCCCAGGGCCGGTCGGACGTCGTCTCGGGCGGATAGACATAGCGCTGCAGAGCGCTTGACGGCGAGGCTACAGAGACCAGCGACGTTAGGTCTGCAGGTTGACGAGGTTGATACTACCCAGACATGCCCGGTCTCGAACCATGAGCTATTCGGCTCAGAACGGGCGGTGTCGGCAGGGACCGGCGATGTAATAGCCCCAGGCCTACAGTTTGAGTGTCGCCCGGGTTTCTTTGGACGAAACGGGTTAACAGAGACCCATGAGGAATACGTAAGGAATGTCAGGACGTGAATCTACCCCCCTTCGAGGCGCAGACAGAGGCTGAGTTTGAAGTTTCCAGGGCCTACTAAAAGTATGCAACAGTCGATGAAATATCACTAATCAGGTTCTTGGCGGACCGTATCGTGCCTACGACGGCGGACTTGCGGAATGCTACCCTCTCTGAGGGAGGTCGCGTCTAAGAACCAGCCGCGCCGCGAGAAGGTGGTAGGACTAGTAGAAGACATGAACTGTTAGAGTTGGTTGATTCAGGCTCGGTCCTGGGAGTGAAACGGCGTGGACGCGGTTGGCGGCGAAGAGGAGCTAACAGCACAGGGCCGTAGTTTGGACCTCTTTGTGGACACTGGAGCACAGATCAGCGTACTCAATCCCCAGGCGGCTGCAGATGCCGAGCTGGTCGACCGGAGCGGTTCATGGAAGCGAACACGGTGGTGGGGAAATCGTTACTGCCTGTGCACGACAACGTGGTCACCGAAGTCAATGATCGGACGCGTCAAGTAGACTACCCCGTGGCGGTAAACCCAGATACGATGAGTTTGTTAAGCTTCAAGGACTACCGGATGTTCGTGGACGAGACTGATGTCTACCATGTAGACTTCTAGGAGCGCCTAGCTCAAAAAAAGGCCGTAGAGGAACGAAGCACCTGAGTGAAGAGGATCGCGAGTTATTGTGGGCGCTGGTGTCGAAGTGCGAGCAGGCATGGCTCGCGCCGCGGGTTGATCGTGTTGGTTGCAAAGTGAAGCTCGAGGTAGACCATTCAAAGCGAGACTTCGACATTACGAACCGAGCCAGAGGGAAGAGTTGAGCCGACAAATCGAGGGACAGCTGGCGCTGGGTGTCATACGTCCTAGCAAGAGTGAATGGAAGAATTCTCCGACGGCGTTCCAGTGCGCAATGGATCACGTGTTCGGAGATCTCGTTGGCAAGAATATGTTTTTATACATTGACGACGTGGTTGTCTGCGGTGATACCAAGGAAGAGGTCCTAGCGCTTTTTTTGGAGAAAGTCCTGCAGCGTACGCTCACCTCTGCTAGAAATTCTACTTTCGACGCGACAAGTCGGGGTGGATGAAGCTGACTGTCGACTAGTGGGTTATTAAGTAGGTCAAGACGGGATCAAGGGGATCAAGGTCTCGGTAGTTGTGCGGATCAAGGTACATAATAAGTCCGTAAAGAGTGTAACAGAGGCTGCGCCGCGGACGAATAAGGCTGAACTCCAGAGCTTTGTCGGTTTGGTGGGCTACTTGCGTAGTCTCATACCGAGGTATGCGGAACATACGGCGAGGATGTGTGAGCTCCTGAAGAACGTCCAGTACGAATGGATAGATGGACTGCAGCTAGACTTCGACGGTCTCAAGCAAGCAGTAACGAATACCGCAGCGTTACATGCGTCACGGCCAGGAAATCGGTACGAAGTATGCACGGATGGCTCCGGAGTGGGGATGGGAGCAGCGCTCATGCAGGAGCAAGACGGCCAAGAAGTACCCCTGGAGTATACAAGCCGTAAGTTGTCAGACACAGAGCGAAGGTGGGATACCCGAGTACCCCGGACGCGGGCATAGATCTGCCGAGTGTGGCTGAGGTGAGGCGTGCGGTCCAGGAGGAGGGCCTAAGGTTATGTAGAGCGCGACGGTAGGATTGTGGAAGCGGCGACGGGTCGAGGCTACATACCCGGGGCTCTACGAGAGAAAGTAATTCGCAGCTTGCACTGCGGACGAGGAGGAGCACATATGGGTGTGACAAAGACCGCGAGAATAGTAGCGCAGTACTTTGTGTGGCCAGGCATGCCGGCTGACGTGGCAGCCTTTGTGAAGTCTTGCTTGATATGCGCTCGACTGAAGCAACCGCGTTCCCCCACGCGTAGATACGAGATGGAACACTTGGACACTGCGGCGGCCCTGACCTTCGTGAGTCTCGATCACATGGGTCCGATAACGTACGAGAGTGTTCGCCTGGACCGAAGCTTGGAATGGTGCCGCGGACAGGAAACAGTTCAGAGGGCGTCATAACAGTCCATAAGTTCAGGTCCCGGCTAGGTCCCGCTACATTATCATGGATCACGCCAAGTGAGGAGCGACCGAACATTTGGGCACGATTACCCCACCAATGCTTATAATGAGTATCCGAAAGAGCGAGGGAGCGCTTGAGGGCGAGGAGAGGCCGGTGACGTTGGGTCTGCAGGTTGACGAGGTTGATGCTACCCAGACACGCCCGGTCTCGAGCTATTCAGCTCAGTGGGGCCGTCTCAAGCAAAGACGTATTTTTGTCTCGGGGCATCAATTCGCTGGTTACACTCTTTTCTCTGTATTGAACTCGTCGGGTAATCCTCCTGTGGGCGAACTTTGGAAGGTCTACAAAGATAACAACACCTACCAGGCCACTACCTGGGTTGGTGCGAGTGATATTGGTGAAGATTGCTCGGAAGTTTGCGCCTGGGATGGTCGCGCAATTTACGCTACCAAAGGGATACAGGCGCATATTGATGGAGCACTGTACAAGGCCAAAGTACTTGAATGAAGCAGAGAAGCCTTCTCTCACCATCGGCCTACTGGAATGAATCGATCTTATTTTGGACGGCAGCAACTTCTTTGCACAGGTGATTGATCAGGATGCTCCGTTTGATGTCATCAATGTGATGAATATGGATTACGGAGAGTGCCCTACCATGTGTTCTGCCGAGGTCGTTGACAAGTGCGAGAGAGACGCTATCGATTACCTAACTAAGCAGCTCTATGATCTGGCCAATGCCCGTGGCAAGCTACAGCAATACGGCTGGAGCAGTCAGGATGATGTGTACCACTACGTGGGAAGCACTCCCATGCTTGGTATGAACGACAGCACATGTCTGACGTATACATTGGAGGCGGCGAAGACGAACGTGGCTCACTGGCAGGAGAAGAAGATTGGCATGATCTCGAATTGGTCTGTTGCTCGGGACAAAGCGTGCCCCGGTCAAACTTATGTTGGCGTCGACTGCTCCAATCGCGAAGGCCAGACGTTGATTGCCAGTTTCCCCAAGTATTTGCCCCGTACCAGTGCCATCTAGACCTGTGCCAACTGGACCAATGTCAACCAGACCCTATTTTTTTTTACAAAAGGCAATAGGCGTGATTGCCCAGGAGTGTGTAGCAACCCTTTACATCTCACATGATGGAGCGGCTGAAGATCGGAAAAAAAGAAGCGTACGGGTTGACGGCAGGGACTTGCCGGGCGGGCAGCAGGGTGGGTGTCGCTGATTGGAATATTGGGTGGGAAAAACTACTACTATTTATCTCGCAAAAATGGATGGCCTCAACAAAAAATGGCATCTTACGCGTAAGAGACGTCCGCCTCGTCTTGTGGAGGCCAGTCGGCGACTCCGCGCTTCGCCTTGTGGAGGTGTGACGAGACCGCCACGGCGGTGATGGGTTTCCACTTGATGACGGAAACGTCTGCTGATTTCAGGGGCGTACCCGCCTGGCTTGATGACGGATCGGTAGCCCTCCTTGGTCGCGGGCTCGCTAGCCCCAACGGTTTCAGAGCCATGCGTGGCAGCGGACTCGCTAGCTCCGACGCTTTCGGAGCCCTCTGTGGCAGCGGACTCGCTAGCTCCGACGCTTTCGGAGCCCTCTGTGGCAGCGGACTCACTAGCTCCGACGCTTTCGGAGCCCT
>NW_011646046.1:121241-132359 GCF_000223845.1 Gregarina niphandrodes | reverse complement strand
GGAGTGTGTAGCAACCCTTTACATCTCACATGATGGAGCGGCTGAAGATCGGAAAAAAGAAGCGTACGGGTTGACGGCAGGGACTTGCCGGGCGGGCAGCAGGGTGGGTGTCGCTGATTGGAATATTAGGGTGGGAAAAAACTACTACTATTTATCTCGCAAAAAATGGATGGCCTCAACAAAAAATGGCATCTTACGCGTAAGAGACGTCCGCCTCGTCTTGTGGAGGCCAGTCGGCGACTCCGCGCTTCGCCTTGTGGAGGTGTGACGAGACCGCCACGGCGGTGATGGGTTTCCACTTGATGACGGAAACGTCTGCTGATTTCAGGGGCGTACCCGCCTGGCTTGATGACGGATCGGTAGCCCTCCTTGGTCGCGGGCTCGCTAGCCCCAACGGTTTCAGAGCCATGCGTGGCAGCGGACTCGCTAGCTCCGACGCTTTCGGAGCCCTCTGTGGCAGCGGACTCGCTAGCTCCGACGCTTTCGGAGCCCTGCGTGGCAGCGGACTCGCTAGCTCCGACGCTTTCGGAGCCCTGCGTGGCAGCGGACTCGCTAGCTCCGACGCTTTCGGAGCCCTCTGTGGCAACGGACTCGCTAGACCCATCGGTTTCGCAGCCCTCTGCGGCCGGGGACTCGCCACGGTAAGTTCCGCGAAGGCAGCAAGGGCGGGTGAGGTAAGGGCGGATGCAGGGGCATTATGGGTCCTCTTGTGGGGTTCACGGTGAGTTTTCTTGTTCTTGTGGGGGATGGGTTCCTGGGGAATGTTCTCTTGGGACGTCCGATGGTGGATGGACTCCTGAGATTTGGTCTTATGGGATTTGGTCTTATGGGATGTGGTCTTGCGGGGGGTCTTCTCTGGGGGAATCGTCTGGTGGGATTTCGTCTTATGGTGGTGGGATCTATGATGGGCCCTTTCATGAGATGTCGTCTCCTGAAAGAAGGTCTCCTGGGGCGCCCTTGGTGGCACCACGTGCATCAGTCGGGTCGAGGGGGTACGTGGACGCAGTGCCGAATGAGGTCCGGCTTGTGAGGTCGGGGCATCGTCATCTTTCCGTACTCTAACAGGGACTGGACTCATGGGGTTTTCTTCGGTTGCGGACCTTCCCAGCCGCCTGGAGAGGGGTGTGGGGGGTTGTACCTCGTTGCCGTTGGGGGTGGTCGGTGGTTGGTCGAGCGGCTTGGCCTTGGGGGCGCTCTTCGATCTGTGAAGTCTCCTGGGTGCCGGAATCGGGGCCTCCGTCAAGTCGGTAACCGACCTGGAGGCTGCCTTGCTTTCCTTCGACTCAGCATGGGACTGAGACCGCTTGGACGGTCCACTTGGAGGACGCGGCTCGGACTTAGACATCGCAGATTTGCACCGGACGGGTTTTGAGCGGCCATGTTTGGACATGGCGGCTTCTTGTAGAATGGTATGTCTTGAGGACATCTGCGGGGTGGACGCCACGCTAGACGTCGTGCTCGAGATTGTGCTGGAGCTCCTGCTGATGTTCACGTAGGAGCCTGAGGCGCGGGTGCTGCGGCCTAGTCTCGGCGAAGCCGTGACCAAGTTAGTCAGCGAGCGAATGAGTTTGTTGCCCGCCTTACTCCTGCCGGATGAGGACCGCCACTGGCCGCGGACGGGTACAACAGCGGGCAGGTCCGGCTTCCCAGTGTCCGCGGCACAGCTCAGAGACCTCGCCGGAGCACGGTTCATCGCCCCCGGAAGGAAGAGCGAAGGGTCATGTCGCGGGGGCAACACCCAGGTGGAAGCAGTCTCCCAGGCTCCACCCGGCCAGTGGTCCGCGGATCTTTGTGCCGCCGGCTCAGTGTCGATCTCGTCGTCGGTCGTGTCGCCCGAATGTTCGGTCGTAAAGCGCACTTCCGCACGTGTCACGGCCTTGAGTTTCTCAAAGTAATGTCGTGTGCGTTTCTCAGCTTCCTGACGCACGCTGCCTAGTTCAACGTTGCCCACAGGGCTTTTGTGGCTGCGGCGCTCGAGCTGTGGGCACCACGGCACGACGATCGGTCTTAGACCCTCGCGTATCTTCAGGAAGCTTTTGCGGAATCCCATGTACACGTAGACCTGGTCATCGTTGGCAATATACCAACCCTTGTCCCCTAGGATGCTTAGCACCTCTTTCTCCACCTCCTTCAACTCTTCCACAGGCAGCACACAGTTCTCCACCAAATTCCGCAGCTTCACAACGTTTATTTCCGGGATAGCATATGTCTTCTTTGGGTCCGGTCCAGACAGGTGGCAAGTACGTTGGGCGAACATCTTGCCAGCAAAATCGTTCCATGCCCAACAATGATCCTTGTCTTCGACCAGGTCGCTCTTGCAACTAACCACCCCCCACTTTTCAGTCGCGAAACACTCCGACGACGCCAGGGGTACCATCGCCCCATCCGGGCCTTCTACCATCAACCGAGACTCCACGATCTTCAGCTTCGGCTTCCCCTTAACGCACATAAGCCCCGACAAAGAACTAGGCGAACCCAAACCACTCGACTCGAACACCGCGGCACCCGACTGAAGCGGAAGCGACAAAGGCCCTTCCAGCACACCCAAGCACACCCAAACCTGCCACACCGGCTCCCGGCAACTGGAAGCACTTTTCATACCCAAAAATTATGCGACGATATTCATCCTGTCTGGTAGAACTGTCTGCTAGAAATGAAGCACACACTGGTGTGCCATAATGAATGCTGGAAAACAGCCCACCAACGCTGAGATCGTCGTCCAAGTCGCGGAACAGGTCAGGAGTGTGTGGCCACGTTGCCCTCTCTCCCTGAAATAATAAAAACCCGGTTGTCGGCCCGCCATTGAGCTGCTGTGTCTCGACACGCCACGCACACCGTTCAAATGCATCACGACGTAATATGAGTCAACCTTTTTTATTTTTTTAAATTGGTGAGATATTGAGTAGGAAGCGCCCCGAGTCACGCAGTGCTTGATTGGTGATTTATGAAACCGGGAGCCAAAACCATTTGGGCGACTCACGGTGCGCGCACAAAAGTGTGTGCGCACAGGGAAAATGTTTCACCCACGTCCATGATCTAGAAAGCAAACTACTGTTTCTGTTGCTTGAATATTTGAGTTCAATTTCGAAGGGTAATTATTTTTGAGATAATTGGTTATGCCTGATATAAGTTTGTATTACTTCGATGCGGTCGGTTTTGGTGAAGCTGTGCGTCTTGCGTTCCATATTGGAGGTGTCCCGTTTGAAGACGTGCGATTTAGTCGTGACCAGTGGGTAAATGAATTTAAGGCGAAGGCTCCCAGTGGGAAGTGCCCTTGGCTTGAGTTTAAAGACGGTGGCTTTATCACTGAGAGCAAAGCGATCTTGGTCTATGCAGCTGGTAGATCAGGACTTGTCCCTTTTGATCTACTTGAGTTGGCCGTGTGTGAGCAAGCCTACAACGTTGCTCTGGACGCCTACTCGGTAATGCGCTGCCTAATCCACGACCGAGGGGATAGGGAGGAGAATCTGAAGGACCTGAGGACCCGCCTACTGGCTGCGGACAAAGTGTTGGGAAGCCGACAGTCCAAGGGAGAGGCCTGGGTGAATGGGAAGTCAATGACCTACGCGGACTTAGGGATATTTGGCTTTTTCAAAAACGCCGTTGACAGACTTCCCGACACCAATGTTCAACAATATACTCATCTCTACCAAGTCTACGAAGCTGTGCTGCACCACCCTCGAGTAAAAGACTACTACGCCTCCAGAACGCAGTAATGCCAGGACGCAGTAACACCAGGCAGGGCTTAGTGGTGTCAGGGCTCAGCCCTGTCGAGTTTTTCAGTGTCGACACGCTCTCTCCTTGAGGGAGAGAATAATTCATGCTCTCACAATGTCTCGCCAGCGGCCGTAAGAGTCTCTTATAGCAATGATGAGGGGGTTAGGGGTCTGACGCAATTGCGCGTTTAACATCGTTTCGCGCCTGCTGACATACGAGTGTGCGGAAAATTAAGAAAGAGAAAACCTTCAAGTGCCAGTAGCCTTCAAGTGCCAGTAGCCTTCAAGTGCCAGTAGCCTTCAAGTGCCTGCCTGATGAGAGTCAAGAGCTTCTTGTTGTGGTCTCCGGTGCTGGCGAAGCACTATGTAGTGAGCAACCCGGCGGAGTTGAGTGTGTGTCACATTCTTCAGTTCCGGATCGGATTGACAAAGTTCGCGTCTTTGTTGTTCAACGGAGACACGTTGATGGGGAACATGCAGTCTTTGCACGAGGCGTTGCAGGTGCCAGAGACGTGGGAGCGTGTGAATTCACTAAGTACGCCTCCCAAGAGCGCTTCGCTTCTGGCGGAACAGGGCCGCTCGGGACATTGTGCCGAGATCGACGAAATGGTAGAGTCGCTGGCGACCCGCGGTGGGGAGGTGTTGACCGGCGGCGACCCGTCTGCGATGCTAACGCAGTTACCGGCTCTGATTGACAGTCACTTGGCCATCCTCAACGCGACCGCTCTCGGGATCGACCACGACGTCTTGCGTGCCAAATTTATCCACAGCTCGGTCGCGACGCCGTTAGCTGTGGTCATCCCTTCCTGTACCACGCTGCCCTTTGGTGAGCTCGACGCAGACGGGGACCTGCAGTCCGAAGAGTCCTTCCTGTACAACTGGAACACGGCCATGAAGCTCCACGGAAAAGAAATCTTCTCCGATTTCATACATCGTCTCCAACAGTGCAACGGCTGCTTTGAAGACCTCCTCTCTAAAGTTGCTCAGGAAGCAGACGTATCCATCGACCGAGAGAAGACCGCTTCGCTCAGCGTCCAAGGACTCACCGCCCTCCGTAGTGCCCTCGAGGCAAACAACTTCGAGGACGTACCCCCCACAACCGGCGGCGTAATCGGCTTCATGATTGCACACATCCTCGAGGTAACACAAGGTCGGGTCAATCCCGCTGCACTCTCCAAAGCTGCTGAAGACCTCATCGCCATGCTCAGCGCACTCAACGAAGAGGTCATCAATGGACCGAGAGTCGTGCTCCCCGCTTATGAAGAATTCTATCATGCCATGGGGTGCTGATATCAGTATATTTTTACACCATGTTTACCAAGCAAATGTCTTCCAAACACTCGTCGTTAAAAATTGATGCGAAACTCATTACGGGGAGTTCTTCAGTCTCACCCCACGGCTCGTCTAACCTCCACAGACGAGGCACCCCACCCGGCAAGTTCAACACAACGTCTCCGAGGCTGCTCTGACTGAACGAGAACTCCTCGCTAGACGAGAGCTCCTCGATGGACGAGAGTTCCTCATTGGGCGAGAGTTCCTCATTGGACGAGAGTTCATCACTGCATGAACACTCTTTGCTGAACGAAGACTCTTCGCTGCTGCAGTCGTTATGACCGCCCAAATCTTCCTGGCTCGACGGACAACTCTCCTCCAACCCGGCAATTCGCGGCGTACTGTTTCTCCGGGACTGCACACACGAACTCGGGGACTGGGTCTCAGTCGAACTCGGCTTGCGTTCTTCAGCATCTCTGGGAGAGCCGAAAGAGCGCCCCTGACTAGAACGGTGCCGAGACGCCCCGGACCGCGAGCGCTTGCCGTAGGCCGGACCAGCAGGAGAAGGGACGAAACCCCCACGAGAGTGAGGTGATATCTGGTAGCGATAACGGTCGGCAACAGAACCGAAACACCGTCCTCGTTTGACAGATAGTCCCCGTTTGAGTTCTCGTTTAGAACACAGTCCTGCTTTGGAACGCAGTCCTCGTTTTGAAGACAGTTCTTTCCTGGACGATTGTAAAAGAGATAGCCTGGCGCGCGATCTGGCAGACCTGCGGGTGTGGGCAGGCGCACTTCGCGGGACCACCTTCCCCATCACACGACTGCCCGAGAAAACCCCAGATCTAGCTGACCGTCTACACGGGGATATTCTGGGGGAGGAGGAGCGCATTCTGTCGTGGTGGAGAGAGGGCGACGAGCGAAGCATGATCACTGCCTCGTCGTGGACGACCTTCGGGCAGTACCGAGGCGAAGGTACCAGAAGGATTGAGGCGCGCTTCTCGTCTTCTTCCGGAACGACCGAGACACGCGGCCTCCGTAGGCATCCCCCGGAAGCCGGAACGAGGACTCCACTCACTTGGCGGCGGATGCCTGGCCGCGGCACGAACAGTCTTCGCACAGTCGCGGGGTCCATTTGCGATAGCAAAGACGCCCCACTGGAAGAAGCACCTGTTAACGCGGTCGTCCCCGTCCGTAAGACATCAGGACTGGAGCGCGGACCGACCGCGTTTTCTTCCATGCTCTTCTTCCTTCCCGACGAGAGAGCCACGTCAAAAGCTGGCGAGGGCCGCCCAGCTTTTACATTGAATTGAGAACCTGTTATCTGTAAAGGGTAAGGACCCGGAGCAGAAGAAAGGTACTGGTACCGCCGGAGCAAAATCTTCCTTTTCCCTTCCTTCAACTCGAGCGCCTTCATTGACGGCCCATCCCCTACCTCCGGCCTCGGCATATACGTCTCCCCGGCCGAGGACAGGCCGGCCGAGGACAGGCCGGCCGAGGACGGGTCGGCCGAGGACGGGTCGGGACCGCTAGCGGGTCCACGCGACGAAGCTTTCGTTGAGTACGATCCACTGCCGATGTCTTGGACCTTATCGGCCCCCTCCGCTCTCGCCGAGACGTCGGAAGCCGGGTTCAACCAGGCGGGCACCGTCAGATTAATCACGCTGCTCTCGGGCAACTGAAAGAGAAACGGTTTCTGATCTTTTTGCGTCTCCTTTTCTTCTGCTTCGGCTATCTCTAACTGCTCCCGGATCTGTTGTCGCCTAAATTCATACTCCTTTCTCCGCTCTTTTATTGACTCGACGATCAACAACGAAAAATAACCTAGCAACGATACCAGTAGTAAAATTGCTTGTGTAATACCAGCATTGGTCCCTGATGCATTCGGCTCAGGCTCCTGCCCAAGGAAGGAGGCAATCATCTGCACTCAAAATTTTGTTAAAAATGGCGGAACGCAGCGCATTAGCTTCGTCGTCACTAACCGCAAGCTTGTCGAGCACCATCACCAACTCCAGACGCACATCTGCATCTGAAATGGTGTCACCCCGGTCTTGGTAAGTCGGCAGATTTATATTAGATTTCTGAGAGAATAATCGCACGGGTGTGCGCACACGGGTGTGCGCAGATTATGGGGTAGTGCGGGGAACTGTTCTGTTACGTGAAAGCTTAGTCCTTGGAGGATTTGGTCTTTGGCAGCCACAAATGGACCATACTCCCGGAAATGGTGGCAATTTGTGATTTCATTCAATTGCGAATGCACCCTTTGTAATCTATTCACTTGGCGGAGGAGAGGAACGAGATGAACTTCTCTCCCTGCAGCAACGTCAACCAACTGCCCACTGAGCCCTTTCAAAACTGAATTGGTCAGCTGTTTCAGTACCGTGACTAGGGTAGTGACGGTGTTGGCTGTCGCTGGTGACATTCCTTAGCCACTCCCCCCTTCGAATATTTAGTGGTGTCGGATATTCAGCGGCGCCCAATATTTAGCGGTGCCAAAATAGGTTGCTGAGAGAGGCTGAAGTCTAATGCATGGAAAAAGTTTACTCGAGGAGGATGCCATCGTACTTGTTACGGAACCATTGTTGGGCTTCGTCCGTGGTAACTCGGTGTTTGTTGCCGACCTTGCTTTGGCGGCGGTGGCGGCGGGATACCCGCAGACCGGGGCGGGCCAAGTGCACCACGAAGTTAAGACCGTAGATACCTACGGACGGGTCGTACTTGATACCCAGGTCAATGTGCTCGGAAATACCGAAGCCGAAGGTGCCGGTGCTGGAGAAGCAAGACTTCTTCAACTCGAACTCCTTGACCTTAAGACCCAACTCCAGCAACTCAGCAGCCTTCTGGCCACGGACAGTCACATGGGCGGCAATCTTGTCGTTACGACGGATCCCGAACGAACGGATGGTCAACCGAGCCTTCGAGAGGACCGGCTTCTGGCCACTCAGCTGTTCCAACACACGGGCAGCACGGGTCAAACGATCACCGGGCTACAAAAGGGAACGATAACTACATCATGCCACAAGGATGCCTGGTGCTCGGAAGCGTTGTCAGCACTGGTAGAATATGTAAACTTCGCAGGATACATGGTGAGTATTATCGGACACAGTTCAATGTGTGCGCACACACGTGTTTGCACGCGCGTGATGTGTTTATTACCTCGCCGACGCATATGTCAAGAACAACCTTCTCAATTCGGATCTCCCTCATGGGGTTCTCTGCCTTCTTCCCTTCAGCTGCCATGGCGGTACGGCGTTTTCAGCAAAGTTGGGAGGCAAAAAAAAACTTCCCCGTCATGTCTTGGGCCGGGGCGAGTGTGCGCCCGAGACTCAGTGCTCACTGTACCCAAGCACGACAGGAATGAGGCGGACTGGGGAAAGAACACAAGCGGGGCACGGCTGTAGTGCAACTTGCGGGGCCGGCTTTTTTGGTTAATTTCGGTGGTGATAATGGGCAGTGACTCTGAGTGCGAAGACTGGGAGGATACATCATCCGAGTCGGAAGTGTTGGAGGACGAATCACCTCAGACTAGGAAAGACGTGTCTAGGGAAAGACAAGGAGCCAAGCAAGCTGATGTGTCCAAACAAGTTAATGCATTTAGGCAGGCCGGTGCTTCCAAGCAAGCTGCTGTGGTAGGTAAGCAGTCTGCCTTACCGAAGCAAGCGGCAGCAAAGCAGAAGGGTGGGAAGAAGTCCGCCCCGATTGACTATTCGGACCAGAAGTTTCGTTCTCCCATCCTTTGTATCATGGGGCACGTAGACACGGGAAAAACCAAATTGCTGGACAAGATTCGGCGCACCAACGTGGGGGAGAAGGAGGCAGGTGGTATTACGCAGCAGATTGGCGCTACCTTCTTTCCTCGCGAGTCCTTGCTGACGCAATGCCACAAAATTGACCGTAAGTTGAACTTGCAGGTGCCGGGGTTGTTAATCATTGATACCCCGGGTCACGCATCCTTCAGTAACCTGCGTAAGCGAGGTTCCAGTCTGTGCGATTTGGCGATATTGGTCGTCGACATTATGCACGGCTTGGAGCCGCAAACGCGTGAGAGTATTCAAATGTTGAAGCAGCGACGGTGCCCCTTTGTGGTTGCATTGAACAAGGTGGATCGTATTTACGGCTGGATGTCGGATGAGTGGGCACCTTTCATGAAGACTATAAAGGCTCAGAAAAAGAGCGTGACCGAGTTATTTAGGGACCGCGCACGCGCGTGTGTGCTGGAACTGATAGAGACGGAGGGTCTGAATTTTGCGTTGTACACGGAGAATCAGGACCCAAAAAAGACAATACAGGTGGTGCCCACGTCAGCAGTGACAGGGGAAGGTATTCCCGACTTGTTGTGTACGGTGGTTAAGCTCACTCAGACGCTGATGGCTCAGAAAATCACTTTGGATGAAGAGAACGTTGAGTGCTCCGTGCTCGAAGTGAAAACAGTGGAGGGCTTGGGTACCACCATTGACGTAATCCTCGTGGGTGGGGCGCTGAGCGAGGGAGACACCATCGTCGTATGTGGGATGAATGAAGCTATAGTAACCCAAATCCGTACTCTTCTGACGCCCCATCCGATGAAGGAGCTGCGAGTGAAAGGCGAATATCTGAGACACAAGCGGATCTGCGCGGCAATGGGCCTGAAAATCGCGGCGCCCAACCTGGAAGGGGCTGTGGCGGGCACGATGATTAAGGTGGTGAGGAACCCAAAGGATGAGGATCTGATTGAGGAGCTCAAGGATGAAGTGCAACAAGATATGAGCGGCATCTTCAAGGCTATCGACAAAACGAGTGACGGTGTACATGTCGTGGCCAGCACGCTCGGATCGCTCGAGGCTTTGCTGGATTTCCTCAAAGAAAGCAACATCCCCGTCAACGGCATCAGCATCGGCACTGTACACAAAATCGCCGTCTTGCAAGCTAACACGATGAATGAGCGAGGTTGCAATGAATACGCTGCCATCCTCGCATTCGACGTGAAAGTCGATTCCGAAGCAGAAAAGGCCGCCAAGGAACATGACGTCAAGATCTTCTGTGCGGACATCATTTACCATCTTTTCGACATGTTCACGAAACACATTCAGGACTACCGCGAGGAGCAGAAAAGAAGCAAGTCCAAGGAAGCCATTTTCCCCTGTATGCTACGCATCCTCCCCAATTGCATCTATAACAAGAAGGCTCCCCTCGTATTTGGCGTCAAAGTAGAGGACGGTCTCCTCCGTGTCGGCACGCCTCTCATCGTGCCAGACCGAGAATGCAAAATCGGTTCCGTCGAGTCGATTGAACTCGAACAAAAACCTGTAGACAGTGCCCGGAAAGGGCAGGAGGTCTGTATCAAGGTTACTGGCGATCAGAACGTCACCTTTGGCAGACACTTCGACGAGAAAAGTAGGATTGTCTCAAACATCTCGCGAGCATCAATCAATGTTATGAAAACACACTTCAGAGATGAGCTAACTGAAGTAAACCACACCACGGGCACACCACGGGCACACCACGGGCACGCCACACAGGAATGGGTTCATACATGTCACCTGGCTTCGGAAGCCGACACTTTGACATTGGTCCGACACGCACGGAGTTGGGTTTCTGGAGTTGGCGCACTTGTCGGGGACAGTCGGGATAGGGACCGGCACCCGGGGGCTGCACTGCGCGTGGGTACAGTGGGGCACAAAGTGGGGCACACACTTGGTTGGGCGGGGGCAAAGAGTGGTGGGCACAGAGAGGGGGTTGATATGTCCCAATTTTTCCAGCACGCGAAACTGGTGGTTCACCTGAAGAAGGTTTTGGGAATAGTCTGAGGACTGCTCTCTTTTTTTTAACCTAATTAGACTAGAATTGTGATGTTCACCTTCGAGGCCTTTGAGAATAGTATGTACCAAATTGAGGAGGACTGGAGCACAGCGGCCGTAACGCGACTGAAGGGAGAGGACGACCTTGGCGCCAGCAGGACTAACGAAACCTTTTCTGGCTCGGGCAGCAGCACAGAGATCGTGGTTTACGACCACTGGCTCTACGACAGTTTGACTGGGGGAAATCCTAACGGCGGAAATCCAGCTCTTGGGACGGGTACCGCGGGTCACCCACAAATCACGTCAACCAGCGCCGTGCTCCGGCGCGCCCCACCCCCCACCGGACCGCCTCA
>NW_011646046.1:99754-121208 GCF_000223845.1 Gregarina niphandrodes | reverse complement strand
AGTGGCTCCGGCCTCAGCGGCTCTGGCCTGAACGGCTCGGGTATGAACGGGGCTCCCTTGTCCGGACTCGCGTTGTCTGGAGCAGCCTTGGCGAACGGGTCAGGCGGTGGCGGGGAGGGTAACGAAACGCCGGCAAACGACACAGCCCTTCTGTCGCTTTCGGGCATGCCCGGAACCGCGGCGAACTCGCATTCATTACGACCATGCTCCCAGAGCTCACAGCAACTGGCCCCGTCCTACACAGAGGTACTTATCCCTGCATACAGACCCTCGACCCTGTACCGTCCCCTCGTACCGTCCCCTCGTACCGACCCGCAGCACCTTCCTCCTCGAACCGGTCTTTACCTAATTCTTTCCCCTCCCTAGTTCTTTCCCCTTCCTAGTTCTTTCCCCTTCCTAGTTCTTTCCCCTCCCTAGTTCTTTCTCGTACCCAGGGGAGTCTCCCTCGGGGCACCCTTTGGGGGCAGCCTCTGGGGGCCGCCGATTCGGCCTTGGACAGCGCCCTTGTAGGGAGTGTACGCGAATTACTCACCGGGAGGAGACGGTGCGGTGCGGAAGTCGGTGTGTAAGGCGGGGAAGCGGAAGCGGGGGCGGACTGCGGCTAGTGCGTGGGGCGAGGCAGACGCACGAAGTGCGTTATCGCGTTTTACATTGCAGGATGAGACGGGCAAGCGGAAGATTCGGAATGATATTATGTCAATAGCTGAGTCGCTGCCGGCACTACCCGGTCTTTATTTCGATAAGAAGCAGAAGGGTTTCCGTGTTCGTTATCAGAACGTCTATGTTGGTTGGGTTGCTCTTTCACGCTTCCCCTCCATCGAGGAGGCTTACTGCTCCGCACGGGACATTTGGGAAAACGCGAAGGCTCACGCCGAGAAGTTCCAGACGCCTCAGGCCGCCGTGATCGCCAGCCTCCCCCTTCAGAAACAGGCCCGTGCCAGCGGCAAAAACCGCGGCGGCCGCCCCCGTACCGTCACACAACTTCCCGCCGAGTGGGGTCAACGAAACACTGCTGCGAACTGGACGGCAGCCGTGGACTCGCCCAACGAACCATGGTACTCCGCTTCCGACAGCTCGCTCGCACTGTACCCGAAATACAAGTAAGCGCACACACCCTCGACACACATCCACGTCCCTCGACACACATCCACGTCCCTCGACACACACACGTGTCAGGACGGACTCTTCTTTCAGCGATGTGTTTGCCGCCAACATCGGGGCCGGACCTGAAGACCTAGCCGGAGCATCCAATCCCATCGAAGACGAGTCCGTTTTCGGCTACGGCTATATGGGCACCGGCTTCGCACCATCACCCATCTCTTACGGCAAGCCGGTGAGCAACGATGAATTCATTAGTGGTTTTGACACAACGCCGTGGTCTCTCAAGGGCCACGTCGAAAATTAGTTAGCGAACTGTCTAGCAGGTGATCTTCAGTGATCCTTGTTAGCCCCACAGTTTTCAGCTAGAACACAGGTGTTTGAGACAGCATGCAATTGGGGAGCTCCTCTGTTGGGATGTCCTATAATTTTTGATCTGGCCTGTATGAAAATTGACAACGACGTCAACCTCTTCCAAACGCCTCAAGGCATTGATGTACGGTGCTTGCTGCGTGGCAACGATCTGCCCCTCAGGTGTCATTCAAGGTGCGTGCTCTAGCCGACCAACTAATCTGTTCGATATGCGGAGGTTTTTACCGAAATGCTTCTACCATAAAGGACTGTCTGCACACCTGTAAACTGCGCACCCCCTTGTGCACCGCGCCTGCACCGTACAGCTCACGTTAGTCTGTAGAACGTGTATACTGAGACACCTTATTCAGCGACGGTCGGCGTGTCCAAAATGCCAAATGAGTGTTGAGGGGAATCTGATAGACAGCATAAAGTAAGTTCTGCTGATGGGGTGTATCTGGCGAGATTTTGCCGATGAAGACGTTCGTAGCGACGATGGGGACAGGATGTTTGGCTAGTAGTGGTGGTGGTGTGACATAATGCGGTCGTGGTTGATGGTGGTCATCGTTGATGGTGGTCGTCGTTGATGGTGGTCGTGGTTGTAGTGAAGACGAGCGGATGCAACATCTAGTGGACAAGTTGTTACCTTACTTCGAGTGTCAGGAGGCGCGGATGAAGAAACGGTTATTATGTTTCCTGGGATTGGACGCGGCGGAGAAGTCTGTGGCATTGTACCAAAAGGGCGGAGGCCCGGTGACGTGTGAGATGGAGGCCTTGAGCAAGGCGACGACGAGTCAGGTGATGGGCGCTTTGAAGGCGAGTTCGTCTGCGGTGATGTTGCACCTCATGCCTGACAGCGCGTGTCCAGGTGCGCAGCGGTTAAAGTGTCCGCACATGGTTGTGTCCGGTGAGCTCCCAGTGGGTTTGCTGGCCGCATTCATCGCCGGGCAGTTAGAGGTGCAAAGTTTCGCCGTTGACGTCTGTCTCGGCGAAGAGTGTCTGAGGAAGGAACGCAGTGTCGAGGGCGTCTGCCGTGCACGCAGACTCAAAGTCGGTCCGGCCGCGCCACCCATTTGCCTCACCTATCGTGTCAGGAACAACATCGCGGGGGGGCTAGCTGGAGGCATGGCTGGAGGGCGGGTGGCCATGCCTGGGGCCATGACCGGAGGGCTGTCGGGGGGGAGGGCGGGGAGCTATCACGTTTTAATAAAATATAAAGGTCAATGACAGGCGAGGCTGCCGAGTACGCAGCCCAGGCAATTGCGCGCGAAGTCGCCCGCCGCTGGACCGCCGCCGATGAGACCATCGTTGCCCGGATCGCCCGCCACCACATCGACCTCTACCGACAAACGCTCATCGGGCTGCGACCAAACGGCGCCATCGCGCACACCGGCGGCGCCCAAGACTGCGGGGCGCACTCTTGTGGAGCGCACACGGGTGCACTGCACACTGGGGGAGCCCAAGATGGCAAAACCCAAGAATACGGAGCGCAGGAGAGCGCAGCACACACGTGTGCGACGCCGGAATACGGCGCGCCAGAGTTCACGACGCCGGAATTCGCGGCGCCGGAGTACGGCCAAGAGTACGCCCAAGATTGCGATGAGCAAGGTAGTCCGTGCGCGCCAGAGGGACAGGAGAAGCAGACGCTGCGCGTGCCGTCGCCGGCTTCCGCCCAAACAACCGCTTCGCACGCGACCTGGTCGGGCACGAGCCGGCATCGGAGCCACTCGCCGTCGCTCTCAGGGAGTAATTTGGGCTCGCTGCCGCCGACTTGGAACGACGAACAGGCGCTGCGTGAGATTTTGCACCATATCAGCACCTCACCAGGCGCCAACAGGAATAGCTCGGGCCTTCTCGCTGAAAGTGCGCTTCTCGCCGACAGTCCACCTCTCCTCATGTCCCGGAGTCTGGGTGACTCGGAGGTCACTTCAAGCACCCCCGCAGTCATGCACTGCACACCACACAAACTGACCAAGCGTGAACCAACCGACCACGGCAAGGTCTACGACCATGGGAAGGCCTACGACAACAGCAGCGCGTACGACAACGGCCACGCATACGACAACGGCAACGCGTATGAAATGACCTATGACGACCACACATTCAGCCTGCAGGAACTGCCTCGGGCGGAAAAGTCCGCGTCCATGTCGCAAGTCAATGAGAACACTCTGGACCGGATCATTCGAGATCTCACCGTGCCCGAAGGACTGGGCGGCCAGCGCAGTGCGTCCCTGTCTCTACCCATCCAGTACGACCCGCCGGAGCTACAGCTCTCCGACTGTCTGACGACCGAGACCGCGGACGGCCATCTGTACGGACAGCGGCTCTCCCTCACGGGTGACGCCGCTGTCTTCGATCCGTACGTCAAGGGAGAGTACGGCGATTGCAGTCGTGGCGATTATAACCACGAGGACTACGACGAGGACAACGAAGGGCAAGGGCAATTTGGGGCCCCGAAGCGTGTGGAGGCGAAGCGTGTGGAAACGAAGCGTGTGGAGGCGAAGCGTGTGGAAACGAAGCGTGTGGAAACGAAGCGTGTGGCAACTAAGCGTGTGGACGAGTGTATGAATGACCCGCAGACCGAGCAACATGAGAGTGACGCGCTGAATTTTACAGCCGAGCCTCTCAATTTCACTGCTGACTTTTTCCCGAGCAGCGGGAGCAGCAGTTCTCCGACGAGCACCGGAAGCAAAGCGCCGGGCGTTCTGCCAGTGCCGGTGCTGCCTTTCTCCCCGACAGAACAGAACCTGAAGCGCACACCTGCGTACCCTCTAATTACCGCGAATGGAGTGCAACTGATCGCACCCTTAGGCACGCATCGACGCGGATCGGAACTCGGCCATCTGATTCCTGCCCTCACGCCGGAGCTGCTGGGCCCTGGCTTCGGCCTTCGAAATACCTACTCACAACTGGGCTCTCAGCCCATGACCGCTCAGCTCATGACCACTCAGCCCATAGCCCCTAAGACCATGGCTGCTAGGCCCTCGGCCACCAGGGGAGCCCAAGGAATGGGGACCCAGGGAATGGGTACCCAAGGAATGGGTACCCAGGGAATGGGGATTCAGGGAATGGGGATTCAGGGAATGGGGATTCAGGGAATGGGGATTCAGGGAATGGGGACTCAGGGAATGGGGACCCAAGGAATGGGGACTCAGGGGATGGGAACTCAGGTAATGGGGGCTCAGCCCGTGGCCGCTGTGGGGGCCCAGGCGCTGGCCGGGTTGCCTTCGGCCCTGAACATGATGGTAATGACCGGACCGCTCGGAAATGAGGACCGATCGACGGCCCGTCAGGTCTGGGAGGATGACCACGTCCGCATGGTGTTTGTGAGCTGGATCCCGCGTCAACTGCGGGCCACCCAAGGCGAGAAGCGGAAGGCAGAAGTGAGTCTAAAGCGCCTACTGCGAACTGAGCTGGGTGTATCCGGCATGTCCAAGGTCCTCTTGTTTCCACCGAAAGGAACCCACTGCAAACTACTATTCGACTCGTAAGGCCCACTTCCTTTCCCTGAACGCCGGGTGATAGCGCGAGCATGACAGCTCGCACTCGACCGACGGGTTTCCCCGAACTGACGGGCCTCCCCGCCGGTTCAGCACAGTCCCGGGCAGCTTTTATCCAGAGGAACAGTTCACACAGGGGAGCATCAGTTATCACCACATCGGTTCTCGCAGACCCAAGGAGGCGTCGGTGTTTGTGGGTCGGTACGGGGGTCCGTTTGGGTCCCCCAAATCGGAGCAGTGGAAGCAGGACATTTGTGTGGCGTGTGGCATCGAGTTCGGGAGCCGGTTCAACGGCACATCGGTATCTGTAGAATGGGCGCAGGCTCCCGCCCGGCGAGTGGGTTGACCCTGAGAGGCTGCTTGCCTTTCTTGGGCGGTTTTTCTCAGGTTTTGGGCTGCCCCGTGGGGGAGCGAGAGTTTGGAATTTTTAGTTGTAATTATATGAGGGAGGTCAAGGAGGAGAAGCCGGGACGGCGGTCGGGGGATGAGGAGGTGTTGATTGGGGCGGCGGAAAGTTCACTGACGGCGGGTGCTGATGCGGAAGAGTGGGAGGACATTGAGGACCCTGTTGTAGCGGCGACGAAGAAGCGCTTAGGGCAGTGGCACACCACATATAGAGACGTGAATTCGCTCTTCCGGAGGAGGCGAGAGCCGCGCGGTGGGCGGCTGGTCAAGGCGCCTTCGCTGCCTGATGACTATCGTTCTTTTGTGCGTGGAGATATGTACGTCGGCGACTTCATCAACTTCCAGGGAATTCCGCTCGCGACCAATGATACGGACCGCTTTCAGGGTCTGACGTTGGAAGCAGACGACCGTGTCCTCTACTTCCAGGTTGATGACGCTGATCCCGGTCTCAGTAACAAAGCCATTTTCGAGACTTGGCTGGCCCAACTAGGGAGCCAAAAAGCACTCCCTGAAACCCTCTACTTCCCAACACCCGCTGGCACCCCGGCCGACTCGACCACATCCACGATAAAGCAAGAAGACGACGACGCCGCCCCCCAGGTCGCCGACCCCGGAGCGACACGGGACTCAAAGAACAGTCGAAAGAATCGTCGGACTGTCGACGAGGATCGCACAGATAGCCTTTCGTCGTACTCTTGCGACTATTTTAAACCGCTCGGTGATGAATGGTCATTCACTAATAACGGCCGCCTTTGCGAGCACATCGGTGGTGATAAATTCCTGGGTCGGGTCTGGGTCAGTAAGACCCCCCGCCAAAATTTTTAAAGAACTCTAGTGAAGCGCATGGACTTAACCTCCCTACCTTATAAAGATACCGAAGAACAATGGCCACCGTTAATATTCCAAGTAAGACTTACCCCGAAACACTCGTGTAGGTCTCCATGTCCACAGCAACCTCAATCCCTCGACCCGGGCTGCTCAACCCGCATATATATTCCCCCCCCCCCTGGCCGCGATGTCTTCCTGAGCCCGTACACGTCGCTGGCGACATTACGGGCGCGCGCCTTCGACTGGCTGAAGTCCTGTGGCCAAGGGAACATGCCTAAGCCTCAGGTGGTGTGAATTGGTCTCTTATTAGGTTACCACGATGATCCGAACTATCGTTACAAGATGCCTCGTGTGAGGGCCAAGGTGGAGGGTCGTGGCAATGGCGTGAAGACAAATATTATGAACATGGGGGAGATTGCACGCGCCCTGAAACGTGCTCCGGAGTATCCGACGAAGTTCTGTGGTTGTGAGCTGGGTGCGTCGAGTAAGTTTGAAATGGCTGAGGGTAAAGCGATTGTGAATGGCATTCATTCGGAGGCGGACGTGCAGACAGTAATTGACAAGTTTATCGAGAGGTTCGTGCTGTGCCCGAAGTGTAAGCTTCCCGAGGTGGATCTGCTGGTCCTGAAGGGCCGCGTCCAGGGCAAGTGCAACGCCTGTGGTCATTCCGGTGACATGGACAACGGTCACAAGGTAGCCACTTTTATCGTCAAAAATCCGCCCTCTGGTGGCGATTCGACCATGGGCAAGAAGGGTAAGAAGGAGGAGCGCCGTAAGACCAAGACTGCCGACGGCGCCGCTGACGTGGAAGACGAGGCGAAGAAAGTGAAAAAGGACAAAAAAGAAAAGAGCAAAAGCGAGAAGAAGAAGCACAAGCACCACCACCGACATCACCACAGAGCCCAACAAACCCTGTCCTACTCCGCGGATGAGGTCCAAGACATCGTTAAACGATTGCAGTATTTTCTCAGTAAGGGCGAACGCCCCCTACCGAAGGACTTCTTCCAGGAGGTCCGGCTTCTCCAGGTCGCCCAGGACTTCTCCGGCGCCCTACGCGTCTACATCACCTTGGCTGCCCTGTTCCCTTCTTCTGCTGAAAAGCCGAAGGACCTGACTGCTGACGGCACGATTGCCGAAGATGCGAAGACTGCGGCGGAGGACATCATTGCTCCGTTGCCACTAAACCCCGAGACCTTGAAGCAACAGGCTAACTACCTACGCGCCATTTGCGATCGGTCAATTGATGGCGACATTACCTTAGAGGCATTGGAGCAGTTCGTGGCTAGGAAGCAACCCCAGGCTTGGGAACAGTTCGGCCTGATACTTCACACCCTATATAACTGCGACATCTTGGAAGAAGACGTTGTCGTGGGCCGGTATTCTGTCAGAGTTGACCCCGAGGAAATAACGAAGCCAGAAGCGAAACGGGCGGAGGCGGCCGAACAAGTAGAGACCAAACCAATTGAAGTCAAGCAAGATGCGGTTGTAGACGGGACTGCTGAGGAGGCGTCCGGGGCTGGAGAGGGCACCGCCAGGTCCTCTGGAGAAAGTGCAGAGTCGGTAGACGGCGCCACCAAGTCGGATGACAAGACCACAGACACGAAGCAGAAGTCCAAACGCCGATCATCAGCTACGGACAGCAAAGCCGCTGACGAAGAAAAGAAACTCGAACGACGCCAGGTGCTGGAGGCCAGGGAACGGGCTCGTGTGGCCGCAGCCGCCTTCGTGCAATGGCTCAAGGAGGCCGAATCCGCGTCCGATGACGAAGATGACGACCGTGCAGCAGACGCCAAGAGAGTCTCAGACGACGATGACGACGATGACGACGACGACTCCGACTCCGAAGAGGAGATCGACGAGGCCGCGCAGAAGTAACTGCCTTTTCACAAACAGAGAAGTCTCTTCACAGACAGAATCGGTTTTGAGCATCGACAACGTGGGACCTATTTGAACACACAGCGAAAACTAGTTGAATCCCACGGGGTGGATGGGAGGTCACTAAGTGGAGGCAAAGCACGGGGTACATCACGGGTTGTAGGATTTGACCATGGGTTGCTGGCCGTAGCTGTCTAGGTAGGGGTTTTGGGGAGGTGTCATCTCGTGTACGATGTATTTCCCTTTCCCTCCATCTCCAAGGGCGCCTCCATCTCCGAGGGCGCTATTGGTGGCTGGTTTGTTGACCAGGAGCGGGAAGGCGGTGGTTTCTCTGAAGTAGAGAACGCAGGAGAGGCCAGCACAGACGGTACCGAGAGCGAGGCCGCCGATCACGTCGGTGACGTGATGTCTGCGGTCCAGGACGCGGGTGCTGCCGACGTAGATGGGGAGCACGATGGCGAGCGCGGCAGCGAGTGTGCCGGCCAGAGCACGCACTCTAGCGAGAGCATTCACTTCGCCTATCCGCTTCACCATCAGATATACGTAGACAGCGGCTACAACGCAGACGGAAGCGGTGTAGCTGCTGTGACCGGAAGGATGTGAGCGCCGACCGTCCAGGATGTCAAATGGTGTGCCCGGCTCGCACGGTAGCCGGGGATTCATGATCTGGTCGAAATCTATGTGAGGCAACTCGTAGGGCTTGTACATCGACGGGTAACACCGATTCAGAAAGTCAGGACGCAACCTCCCGCAGTACTGCTTGAGTACATTCGTAATAGCCGCCGTCAACGTGAACGAAAAAGACGACGCCAATCCGTAGTAGGCAAACGAATGCGCCAGAGACGAAAAAGATAAATGCGACCTCGCCAACAACAGGGCCGCGATGCACGTCACCACTCCCGCAGACACGGAAAACACAACCACCATCACGTTCAAAGTACTCGAAGGAATAACTTGATTCATCGAATACGGGTAAGAGTAGTGAGCCAGCTCGCTCCAGTCTCCCATCACCAAATGCACCGGCGTCATGTACTTGTAGTAGTAGTAAACACACAACAAAAACGCCCTCACCAACACCTCACCAACCAAAACCGGGAATTCTATCGGGATCCACAGCGCATATACGCTCTTCCACCGAGGCTTCGTGTCCGAGGACGACATCTGCAATAACATGGGCTCCAATAAACTCTTCAACATCCCGCGCACGCGTGTGCACACGCGTGTGCTGGGCTTCAATCGAAAATCCTTACATAATTTTGCTTCGCTTTCCGCTTACGTATCGTTCCAACCAGTGGGAGGTGTTCGTCGGTACAGCTGCGCGGCGGTTTAAATATTCCCAAGCTCAAGCCTAAGTACCAAACACTACTTTTATCTCGCCGTTTTGACAACACAAAATTAGAAGAAATAGACAGCTGTCTCAAACCCCCCTTCAACCCAGTTGAGAAGTAGCGTGAAACAGTGCATTGGCTGATCCATCCCACTTCATGGAGGTATGGAAGGAGTTGCATTATTCGAGCGGGTGCGCGGCATTTTTTAACGGCCTCAATGAACGTGGACGACGGCTTTACGCCGGTGAGAACGAAAAAGGAAAGGCGGTCGGCGAAGAAGGCAGTGACCAGTGTCCCGTACGAGGCGAACAATGAAATGCCCTCCAAAGAGGAGACGGATGCGGTGATGCAGCCGGTGGACCCGGTGCCGGTGGCGGTGGAGGAGGTGAGCTTCAAGCCAATTGAGGAGTCTGCGGTGACAGCGCAGCATATAAGTGCTCAGGAGCAGCAAAGGAGCGAGTTGAGAAAGCTTTTGACCAAGAAGGTAATTACACCGGAGCACCGCATCGGAGCCTTAAAGAAGAGTTGGGTGGAGCTGACGAAGCCAGTTATCGAAGAACTCAAATTAGCCGTGAAGTTTGTTCCGCGGGTGAAGCAGATCTGGATAGTTCCGGCATGGGTTCTGAGTGAGCCGTCTTCGGCGGAAGAGAAGCCTTCGGATGCGGAGGTTAGGAAACTTGAAAGCCACGTAACAAAAGCGGTGGAGTATTTCAAAGCTTTTTTGGTTGGTTTCCAGGTGAGGGACGCGCTCGCTGTGCTTCGTCTGGAGGACATCTTCTTACAGTCATTCAAGATAACTGAAGTGCGTCGTCTGGAAGGCGAGAATTTGAGCAGAGCTATCGGTCGGGTTGCCGGTAAAAATGGCAGGACGCGCGACGCAATCCAAAACGCCACCAGGACCCGTATTTTGATTCAAGACAAGAATGTGCATCTGCTCGGCGGGTTCGAAAACATTACATTGGCAAGAGACGCCATTGGTAGTTTAATCATAGGGGCGCCCCCGAACAAAGTACACTCGCACTTGGGTGTCGTATCCCGAAGAATGAAGGAACGGGCATAACCTGCCACAGGATGCAGCCAGCACACGCGTGTTTGGCATAGGAAAACCGCCATGGGGGCTCGGATCAGTAAGGAACCAGTTGAGCCTCCTGCCAACTGGCCCCCCGATGCGGTGCAGCCTTATGAGGACCCTTTTCCCGTTTATATCGTTTCGCAATCCCGGTTTTATTCTTTGGTTCAACAGGCCTCATTATGGGGCGACTACTTTGTGCTGCATGACCAACGACCAGAGTAAGGGGCGGGCGCAGAGCCAACCGGGTGGGACCAGCGGTAGCTGGGGCGGAACCGACGCTGCCTGAGGCGGGGCCAACGGGTGTCTGGGGAATATTTTGCGCTGCAGAGACACGTTCCGGAAGAAGCACATCGCGACTGCGAAAGCCAAGTGGGACGCTTCGCAGGGTTTGGACTGGGCGTGGGACGTGACGGTGCTGATCTACTCGAGTTCGCATAAGGACCCGGCTATCCAGGAGTTGGTCGACGCGTTAGTGAGTGCGGAATATCCGCCGGCTGCGGTGTACATTTTGGAGGGAGGCATGAGTGCGTTTCTGAAGCGGTACAAGGCGCTGTCCAGCGGGAGTGCGTTGTCGGACTCACTACCGGGTCCGGTTGAGTTGATTCCACCTACGCCGACACACGTCGGTACCTACGCCATCCATCGCGTGCATTTCATGCGCAGCAAAAACTTCACATCACGATTAAATATCGGAACCATCATCAACATTAGCGCGCGCCGGCTCTTCGTCAAGACGCCAGGCATCAGTCTCGAAAACACCAGCTTTAGCTCTTCCCCCGCACCTGACGACTTTGTAGTCGTTATCTACTGCAAATACGCCAACGAAAAACTCGCCAAAAAAGGCAAAAAGAACATACTCATTATCGACGAACCAGGCTGTGATTACGCCACCATCCTCGCAGGCTGGCACCTCATCAAGTATCGAGACATACCTCCAGACACAGCCATAGAAAGCATCACCATGCGGAACGGCTTCCTAGACACTTGGTACACGGATGTCCTCACCGAGTGGTGCTCTTAACTTTGCTTTAAGCGAACGATGCTTTGGCCGAACGGTGCTTTAACCGAACGGTGCTTTAACCGAACGGTGCTTTAACCGAACGGTGCTTTAACGAAGGGCACCCCAACCTGCGAATCAAGTTCCTGTCCCAACTTGCGAATCAAGTTCCAGTCCCAACTTGCGAATAGTGCTATCAACTGTGCAGTGCTCTACCCCATTGGGTGGTGCTCTACCAGATTGCGCGAAGCTGTACCCCGCCAGCTGTATTTTTATGTGAGGAAATTACATCTAATGGATGACGATGCAATTCAGTTGTCGGACAAATTGGCGGGACTTCGCGTCTTGTGGCATATGAGGATAGCCGGGCCTGTATATGGGTCCATTCCGCCGGTGGGTGTGATGGCCACGGAGGAGGTGCGAGAGGCGGTGCAGAGTCAGGCGGAGACGGTGGAGGAAATTAGACAAATGCTCGGTCAGGTAGGGCAGCTGAGTTTGTCATTAACGGACTCCCTAAGCGACCGGCACCCAACCCATACGCTTCTAGACGGACTACGCCAGTCTAAGAAGGAACTTGCCGTCTTCGACCAACCACTCAATGTCCGGTTTGAGCTCTTCAAAGCAAACTACGCGGAAAGCAACCATGCACTAGAAGTCTGGCAACCAACTGATACTGAGGCTTTTCCCACCTTGACCACTCACTATAAAAATCAACTGCTACCAGCCATCCGGAATTTCCCCCATCTCAAAGCCAAAATCAAAGCAACAGAAACCCCCGACGTTGAATTATACAAGCTACTATTAAGACGATATAGCAGCAAAGCCGGCAAAGCAGGACGCACCTCTACCGGTCTTCGTGGTCGTAGGCTACACGCTTTCTCACGCCCACCTGGTCACAAACACGTTTTGCCATTCGCTCGGGTTCTTAACACACGTATTTCCCTTCAGAACCGAAGAGTGTTCGCAAACTCTCCAAGCATCGTGAGTTAAGGATCGAGGCAATTCCCGAGCTCGTGGGCTTCATGCCCAAACTGTCAGCCTTTCCTAAGACAGCTGCTACGCAGTTAGAATCAAATAGGAGTGGTGATCGGTTAACAGAGGAGGGAGATGATGACGACGATTTTACCAGTGACAACGAGTCCGAGTAGAGACTGACTGACGACCTGAAATATGTCCGACGATCCCGGTTTTCCCAAAGAGGACTGAATCCGGTCGGTCGGAGGAATCCGGTTGTGGTTGAAAGCCGCCACCGTCGAGTTGTTGATTCGTCCGAGTTGCTGCCTCACCTGAATTGATCGCCGAACGAATATGCCCGAATATGCCTCGTCGTTTCAGTGAAGAAATGCGCTCCAACTTTTATGTGAAAGTAAGGGGGCTTGTTCGCCTGAATGTGGCCAACTCTTTCAGTATGTGCGTGTACCCCCATAGCGTATGCCATCGACTGTTGATGGTGCCGAGTTTCCGGAAGTGGACGTGAGTGAGTGCGGTTCATCGAGCAGTTGATTTCTGTGACAAGGTTCGTCGAGTTGAGGTTCTTTCGGGATTCTGCGTGCCGGCTGCAGCTGTCCCGCGACCAGCCAAAAGGCCTGGCCCATGGAACCAGCGGGGCCGATGGATGGGGTGTTTTGGGCGATGGATGGGATGGATGGAAAAACTTCCTCACCAATACTCTGAGGCGGACGGTGTCGCTTTAAAGAGATGTCGCAGTGGACCGAAACATCGTCTTGTATTCTTTTTGTTTTGAAATGTCTGTAGAGGTTCCCCTGCCGGTCGACTCTGAGGAGAACGCAGCCAAACTGCGGGCGATCCTAGCGGCAACTGGTACGCCCGCAACGGCGCCGGCCAAGGCTAGCGAGGGACCGGCGAACGGTGTGTACTACCGGCAGACGTTGTGTCGGACGGAGGAGTACGAAGTAGCACATTTCCTCTTCCTCTCCGGCATGGCGTCGACATTGCACGGTCATGCCGAGGCGGCAGTACTGCTGCATGTGGCACGCGGCCGCGTCATGGAGGAGGCGTATGTGCCGCTGCCCGACGGGCAATTCGAGTACCAGGTGACGGTGATCGCCGCTGGGGAGGAGGGCTACCTGCCGCAGGGCGCGTTCCACCGTGTCCATTGCCTCGAGGAAGCGCCCACCGTCAACGTCTACGCGCCGCCGAGCAGCAACCCCGTCGCACCCGTACCGGCAGAGACCATGCCGCTGCTGCTCTCCGCCAAAGGCCGTTACTTGAAGACCTTCCACGCCATTGCCAGCGCGCCGGTTTACCTCAAGAAAGGTTTCCTTGGCATCCGACCCATCGTTGACGAACATCTCGAACGCTGGGTCGCCCGAGAACAGGAACAAAATACACTGGGCCAGATCCGAGTGCACCCTGATACCATCGCCGACTTCCGTGTCACGGGTGTGTTTGGCGCACCCATCCCCATCGAGTACGGCGGCTTCGGCGACTCTCTCGCAGACGTCGCCAAGGCCGTACGCAAGCTGGCCGCCCGTGCGCCGTGCACCGCCCTCGCCATGGCCATGCCGCTCGGTAACTCGGCCGCGGCGACCGTGCCGGTGTACGCCGTTCCCGCCCAGCACGCGGAGGAACTCAAGCAAAACACACTCTGGCTTGTGCAACAGGTCATTGCGGAACGCCAGATCATGGCCGTCGCCAACTCGGAGCCCGGCAGCGGCGGCGAGCTACGACTCACGCAAACCATCGCCGTGCGCAACAAAGACGGGCTCTTCGAACTCACCGGTCGCAAGTCTTTCGCCACCCTTGGACCCGATGCGGACTACTTCATGTGCGCCGCGCGCTGCGTCCCGCAATCCGAAGACGCCGTCGACGGCTTCTTCGTGCACCGCACACAACTCCTCCTCGACGACCACTGGGACCCGCTCGGCATGCGTCCTACCGCCAGCGTCGGCCTCACCCTCCAGTGCGCCCAGGCCGCCTGCAGACTCGGCTTCCCAGGCAGTTTGTCCGGCATAAACGCGCGCCACTGGAGCACGCTGCTCTTCGCCTCCGTTTTCGTAGGCGTCGCCGAAGGCGCACTCGCCGCGCTCCTGCAACTCCTCGACAACAACGCCAGACAGTCGCCCTTCGTCCGCACCACCCTCGGCACCCTCGCACTGAACATCGACGCCGCCGCCGGCTTCGTCGAAGCACTCACCCAAATCACCGACATGCCCTACCCCCCCGCCACCAAGGAACGCTGCAACAACGCCAAGTCCGTCGCAGCCAAAGTCGCCGTCGAAACCGCCACCAACGCCAGCATGCTCGCAGGCGGCAAGGCCTACAAAGCTAACCACCTCGTCTCGCAAATCCTGCACGACGCACTCGCCGCACCACTCCTCCGGCCGCCGTACCCCAAAGTCATCGATGGCATCGCCGCTAAGCTACTCGACAACTAATTGCGCGCGCAAACAAACACGCGTGTGCTCGCAAACACGCGTGTGCTCGCAAACAGAATACACTTAATAACGTGTTTTACACCTCTGAACTATTCCACTTTTATTCGTGATCGAAGGGGCTTGGGCTGCGAGGTGGGGTGCAACGAAAGTTGCAGGGTTGTGTCATGCGGAGAGAGATTTCTTGGGCTGCGATGACAGGAATTAAATAAAAAGATGAATGTAGGGATCCCATTGAAACTATACTATGAGTCATTAGGCCACACGGTAACAGTCGAGATGAAGACTGGAGATACTGTTCGCGGTACTCTCGCCAATGTTGAAGACAATATGAATATTCTGCTGGTGTCAACCACTTTCACCAGCAAGAGTGGTAAAGCCACCCCCCTAGAGGTAAGTACGGTGGCGGAGGGTACGGAGGCGGAGGTGGCGAGAACATGTGTATGTCCGAAAAAAGGCGTGCTGGTATGGAGGGGCTGGTATGAATGCGCTGGTGATATGAATAACTTTGTAGTTGGTATTCGTTCGAGGCAGCCAAATTCGGTTCACTATTTTCCCGGACATGCTGCGGTATGCGCCGATGTTCAAGCTCGCAAAAGCCAAAGGACAGAAGGGTTTGGGCATTGGTCAGCAGAGGCGTCAGATGGTGATGAAGGCGCACCAAGGCGGCAACTTGTTTTTGAATAGTGGTCGAGGGCGAATCTAGCAGAGGTGTTAGAGCTCTGTTGTTGTGAATGTTCCGGCTGTCTGGCTCGACCTCGAGTCCGGGTTTTCTTCTTGGTGGTGTCTGCGGAAAATGGGGAGTGGTCCCTTCCTCTTTTTGAATATACGAGTAACTACATTGGTGTCATTGATTGCCTTTGTTATAACGTTGACCTCGTTTGCTCTAGCATGCAGTTTGGAGTCAGGACATATATCTCTAGTGGACTACTACTTTATAGATGGAGACATTCTCCAAGGTCCCATTATGGCGGATCCGACAGCCATACACGTGGGCCGTATTCGGTCGGACTTGCATAAGATCATAGTCGAGTCAACCGAGGCTTGTAACCCCGACGAGCAGATTGCTACGGAAAGGGCGACCAGCGACCTCGTCGACCCTCCCGTTCTGAAACGCACATCGGGCGTCAAAACGGCAGCTCTGCGGAGAATGGCAGCTCAAACCCTCCGAGCCCCGGTTCAAATACTCCGAACCACCGCTCAAGCCGTTGGTGGGACGACGGAAGCCGACCCTTTCGTGAAAGCTGACGCCACAACACAAGAGGACTCCCCTCACGACGACTCCCCTCACAAGGACTTCCCTCACAAGGACTCCTCTCACGACGACTCCCCTCACGAGGACTCTCCTCACAAGGACTCTCCTCACGAAACCTCAAGCCTCCGGGTTCCAGCAGATGCCCAGGTTCCAGCAGATGGCCCCTTTTTAGAAGATACCCCCGTTTTAGAAGATGTCCCGGCTCGAGCAGAGGTTCCCACTCGAGCGACGGCTGCTAAACGCGTCGATCAAAGCTACGCAGGTTACGATGAGAATGAGGAGATCCCTGCATTCATCTCGGCCCGGATCTCCCCGGACACGCCGAGGTTCCAGAATTCTTGTCAGCGATTTCAACAGACTTTCTCACAGCTCCAGGGGGATATCGAAGATGTTGTTGATAAGTCAAAACTTAGCCCCCTTCGAGACCTATTTACTAGCATGTTCTCCTTAGCAATCGTGTGCCTACTAACGACCATCGTCCTGGCCGCGGTCCACTGGCTGAAATTCGAGTACATGAAACCTTTATGGGCCCTTACTAACTGGTTAGCCGCTATAGGATCAGGCTTTCTCCTCTCTTATGGGGTAGTTATACTCACGTACCGAGATCTTATCAGTCAGCCAACACACACATGAAAACACGTACATTAAACGCACTTCCAAACTCATATTGCTTAGAGGATGTGATCTGGGAAACGGCAAGTCCGACGTATCCTTACGTGGTAGTGCAACTGGACAATGTCCACGCATTGTGCTTTTATATTGCCTGTCAGTGCGGATTGGCAGCTGTTGTGTTCAACGCTACGGTCATCTGTCAGTGTCTGCCTCTTGACGATACTCCGCAGATGCGTCTCACGGACGACTACGGCACACTCCAGATGCGAAGACAAACCAGCCGGGCCGCGAGCATGCTCGAGTTGAACAAAGACAAAGCCCAGCTATAGATCCAGCTGGTGCGATTCTCGTCCAAATGCTTCACTCCAACTGCTTCACTCCACCTCTGCTTTTCTGGTGGAAATAGCTCAAGTTGAAGAACATACGAATGGGTGTTCGTACCACATAAAAGTTACGTTTAAAGCGTATGAATAATTTCACTGAAGGCGCGCCTCGTCGGGTGACTGAACTCTTTCAGTCCGATGACTGTTGGGCCACCTGAGCAATTTGTAACTAAAGGTGAGAAGATTTCAGAAGAAGCTAAAAATGGGAAGATTATTTAAGGTTGTCTTGGACCTTAAAATTGGAAAGTCACGGCGGCGCGGCACAGTCGGCTTCACATTGCATTCAGTTCCCTTTGAAGTCGGTTGAGATCAGCTCGCATGGCTGCCTGTTTAAGAGACATGCTGGTGACCGAGGACCTCAGATCCTGGAGGATTGTTATTACTTCATCCATTTGATCAGCCACTGACCGCCCGTCGATAATCTCGCCCGGCGATTCCCCGAAGTCATGTTGGCCCCGCGTTGACGATTGATTCCGCCTTGAGGGTTGATTCCCCCTTGACGACTGGTTCCGCGTTGAAGGTCGCCCCCCCCGTGTTGCAGACCGGCCCTCTCGTGTTGAAGGTCGGCCCCCCGCGGAGGACTGGGTCCGCGCAGAGGGTGGAGCGTCGCCTCGCCGAGGTCTGGATTGAGTAACGTCGGCACAGCTGGCAGTTATATCCGTTGTGCCAGTGCAGCTGGGCATTGGCGGGGACGTGTCCGTGGAGGGCGTGCCCACCGATGAAATGTCGTGCAGAGCCTTCGGGCCGAAGTCTCTCGAGATCTTCGCGCGTAGCTGCGACAAGGCGGGCGCGTCGATGGGGAAATCGCCCGAAAGCACCCGGCTCAAGGGCACCCGCACCGGAGTCGGAGGTAAGACGTTATCTGCTCGGTCGCGGGTCGCCAACTGGTCACTCCGCGAGGTTTCGCCCCGCGCTCGCTGCTCCTTGCCACCCCGCTCCTTGCCGCCCCGCTGCTCCTTGCCGCCCGGCTGCTCCTTGCCGCCCGGCTGCTCCTTGCCGCCCGGCTGCTTGTTGGCGGTGGTCTTTTCATCGTTTTTGCCTTTCGCGGTTGGCTGCTTCAAGAACCACATGTACCAAAAACGGGTGCGATCCAATGGTGCTGGAAAAATCGTGTGGCGGACCCCGATGCCGAGCGCCCCGCCTCGTGCTTCATTTGGTGCCCCTACACCGTGGCGCATTTGGTAGCGGAGCTCTCGGTGATGATGTAGGTCCCTGGCGAGGAGATGAGGAGGTCTTCGGTTAAGCGGAACTCGCAGCCCGTCTGCTCGTCGGTGCGGTACACTCGACAGATGCAACGCCTTGTGTTGATCAGCACACGAGCCGACGTTTGCGGAACCGACGTTTGCGGAACCGACGTTTGCAGAACCGACGTTTGCGGAACCGACGTTTGCGGCTCTTTGTTCTTTTCGTCTGAAAGTTCCGGTGCCTGGAAGGCTCTGGAGGTCCAGGTCCCCACCACTTCGTCCCAGTAGGCCAGATGCAGGGACCCCAAAGTCGCCAGCGTCGGCGCCAGCGTTAACTCGATGCCTGGCAGCAAGCACGTCAAGTCATTGCTTAATGTCCCGTCTCTTAAACAGTACATCTTGTCACGGCCGAGCTCGATTTCGTAGTCTCCGTCGTAATCCGCTGACCCTCGACCGGCCCCCCACTCCGAGCCGCCACCACTTGCTCCAGAGACGAAGCAAACCGAGGCACTGATCCCGTGGCGGGCAGGCACACAAAATCGGCCGTGGAAAATCCGGTCACCACTCACTGCATCATCGAAGTCGCGTGAGAGCGAAACCTGCAACGTAGTACCGCCAAACCGGAGCCTGTATGCGGCGGTTGGCCACATTTTGTTGAACGACCCGTCACGGCGGCGTAGGGGGATCATTAAAATGAACATGCCTGTTGACCAGAGCGCCCCATTACCGGCAGACGGAGCAATATCCTGTAATTCTGCAAATATTTTTTGCCTCAAGCTGCTGAGCCGACAAAGCGACCGAACGCAAGGCACCTCTGACACGCACGCGTGTGGCAGTTCGAACACACTCCCATGTTGCGGTGGTGACACGAGTGTGCCATGATTCGTGTCAGAACTCATGGCTTCCTGGGGCTCGTCGGGGTTCATGAGCCGTCTACATACTGCGCAGCGAGCCATTTCGGCTCTAGGTCGGTCCTTAACAACTTTCTGTCGACCGACCTGTATGCGGCCTGAGGCTCTGTCTGTGTCCAGTGTTCTATTGCTGGTGTAGAATTTGGTTGGGTCCAAATCCTCCGAGTCAGTTAGCCAGCTTCGGTCGTCGTCTTCTTCTTCATTAGAGTCAGTAGTGTCTAATCTGGTGATTAGGACTTTCATCAAAGGGATCAAAATTAGTCAATGACCCTTAAAGGATTATTCAACGCAATTCAATACACTCTCAACAACTGCAAACCAGATCAGCCTACTGTAAGATGCATCCAACCGAAGATCGATTTTGGAAGCAGGCAACTTAATGGTCTGTTTGGTTGTGTTGACGAAAATGGGTTTTGCACGCCAGATCACGGTATCACGGAGATCGTGGGTGATCCGGGATCGGGCAAGTCTCAATTACTCATGAACCTCGCCGCTTCTATACTTTCATGCAACCCCGATGTGTCGGTCTTGTATATTGATACTGAGAATTGCATAACGAGAATGCGGATTCAAGAAATGATGACTCAACCCTTAGCTAAGCACCGTAAGTAACCGTGCGCCACCCTCACTGTCTATCCCCATTCGCTGCTAACAATATCGCAGATCGATCAGGCTTAGACGATCTGGCTTAGACGATCAGGCTTAGACGATCAGGCTTAGACGATCAGGCTTAGACGATCTGGCTTAGACGATCAGGCTTAGACGATCAGGCTTAGACGATCAGGCTTAGACGATCATTCTGTTCAATTTTAATCTTCTGTTTTCTACTCAGGACTAATATTGTTGGATGTCCTGGACCATCGGGAACTGAGTCTGTTGATAAGTAGCCTGGACGAATTGCTTGGACTACGGCGAGACGTAAACCACCCTAAACCCTCACTACCCATACCTTGCCCCATGACTGGCTGGCATCCTCTAGCGAGTTGTATTTAGATTCGAGTTGTAATTATTGACAGTATTGGTTATCCAGGAAGATTAGCAATACATCTTGGTCATAACCAGCTGCCATCTCGCTGGTCCAGTAGTTTGAATTCCTTATGCGATAAATACAATCTTACAACCTACGTTAGCAATCATACAACTTTATTCCGATGGAGAGGAATGCATCCAGGTCTAGGTACAAGATGGTATAGAGATCATGTTCGTAGAATTTGGCTCCAGAAACCAAAATATACTGATTCTAAGATCACAATTACAACCATTAAAACATCTGGTATTCTTACTTCTCCTATGGATATTCTTATCACTCAAAATGGCATCAAATCCCTTTAACCGACAATGAAGTAATTCTCTCCGAGTCACCTACTCCGCACCCGTCTGTCGTGAGTAGTTTTTAATCCCAACATTCACTCATGAGACTGTTCCCCTCCGAATTTCGATACAGTGCCGTGTTTGCTACCATTATTAGAGACATATTTAAATAAATACACCAATTTGTACTAATTTGATTTAAATAATAATTAATGTTATTAATTATGGTGTAATTATGATTCTGTGATAAGAGGTAGGCCGCGGGTGTGAAACTGAAGTTGGAGTCCCTTTTGTGGCGCTGGGCAGAATTGGGGCGCGCGAAAAGTGTGTGCACAAACACGCGCGCAATCTTTTCGACCAACGTGCCCGCTTTCTCAGAGCATAATGTTAGTTATAATACTGGATCAATATTGGTGACTGGATAAATATTAGTGTGATGACTCTCCTTTTCGATGAAATACGACTAGATCTCATTAAGTGCCGCCATGCTGTCCTTGGAAATAAGTAACTTCTTGTGCGACCTTGATGTCGCTGGAGTACACCATCAACATGCGGAAGCAATAAGGAGACTACCGGTACATACACAACATAGATTCTGATTATATGTGGTCTCGGTATCGGTCACACCTTTTATACTACAACTCCGATTCTAACACATCTCTTGCCCACACGCTCAAGTATATTACTGCAACAAGTACCAGACTCAACAATTACCTTTGCTTTGGAGATTGCGCAGGAATGGTTGTACTTCTTTACGAGGCAAGACACCGCAAAGAGAACCCATCCGACTGCGACAAAATCTTGTGCGCTAATTGCACGCTAGTTGTACGCGCGTTGGCGCTTAGTTGGTAAATGTTATATTGTGTGGAGGGCGGGAGGATATGTGATGAACAGAGTTGTTGTCTAAAAGCCGAGACCGGTACCGGTATGCACACACATACATTATCAG
>NW_011646046.1:98378-99734 GCF_000223845.1 Gregarina niphandrodes | reverse complement strand
ATACAGAGGAACCCGGACCTGCTACTGAAATAGTTTGTTAATGAAGAAGTTGATCAGGCGTTATGGTGTATCATTCGAAACAGAGGTCATCCCCAAGAACCTAGATCGTTGCCTAGACCCCGAGTACTGCACCTGGCACGAACCAAATTCAATACCAGTGAAGAATTTAAGCGCAGCGACTTAGAGACACGGAGCTAAATTTCCAATAATTCACGTCAGATATGAAAAGTTGTCTTGCCCTACTTCCTGCAATTGGCGAAGTGCCGCCATGCTGTCCTTGGAAATAAGTAACTTCTTGTGCGACCTTGATGTCGCTGGAGTACACCATCAACATGCGGAAGCAATAAGGAGACTACCGGTACATACACAACATAGATTCTGATTATATGTGGTCTCGGTATCGGTCACACCTTTTATACTACAACTCCGATTCTAACACATCTCTTGCCCACACGCTCAAGTATATTACTGCAACAAGTACCAGACTCAACAATTACCTTTGCTTTGGAGATTGCGCAGGAATGGTTGTACTTCTTTACGAGGCAAGACACCGCAAAGAGAACCCATCCGACTGCGACAAAATCTTGTGCGCTAATTGCACGCTAGTTGTACGCGCGTTGGCGCTTAGTTGGTAAATGTTATATTGTGTGGAGGGCGGGAGGATATGTGATGAACAGAGTTGTTGTCTAAAAGCCGAGACCGGTACCGGTATGCACACACATACATTATCAGGCACTATATCAGTAAAAAGGTTGATCCCCAAGTAAAAAGGTTGCGCATACTTTTCTTTTTACACATCCGAGCCCCTTTCTTGCCATCCAACATTTTCAACCCCGCAGTGTGGGATATCTTTTCATAGAATGTGTGTGCACCGACACACACACACACACCCATCCAACACAGATAGACTGTCCCGCTGTTTTGTTAAGGGCTACTAGTCCGGTCTCAAAAAGTGTGTGTTTGTACACACACGGTATCTATAAGGCTATTTCACATTATGCCCTCCCCCAAAGAGAGAATTAGCACTCGTGAAATTCAAAATGATCAAAGAGTGTCGTTTCTTTTTTGATTTGGGAAGCAGCAATGGAGGAGAATGGATGAGACGTTCATGTTTCTTTCGATTCTGAGTATGTTCCATAATCACAGGTTCTGGTAGGTCGGCCCGTTCTGAAGGAAGTTGTGTTAGGTCAGCATCTGAAATTGGGATCTCTTCGTCAAGCGTGTGAATGCGAGGGGGTAGTCTCTGCATCTGGTCTATGAAACGAGTCGGTCTCTCGCAGGGTTTCGTTCGAAATTGCCTCAGAGTCAATTATTGGCAACAGTCGGATTTGTTTGAAATTCCTTCTGATCACCTGA
>NW_011646046.1:77614-98019 GCF_000223845.1 Gregarina niphandrodes | reverse complement strand
TTAAGGGCTACTAGTCCGGTCTCAAAAAGTGTGTGTTTGTACACACACAGTATCTATAAGGCTATTTCACATTACCCGCCAACTGGACATATCACCCCTGATGTGAAGTGATGCGCTGTCAAAGATTAGTTGTTGTCTAAAAAAGTGTGTGCGCACACATTCTCGTACCCCACTGACCTGTCGCATTCACGAGGTAACATTTTCCCCGAAAAAACTGCGACGGGACTCGAACCCGCAACCCCCGGTTCCGAAGACCGATGCCCTATCCATTGGGCCACGCAGTCCCTGGCATTTTGTCGTGCGAGCACTCAGCTCTGCGTCACTAGAGACAAGACGTCGACAGTCGCAGATATCTTACCAACTAGGTTGACAGGTTTTATATTTACATTTTGCAGGTTTTACGCTGGGAGGGGTTGGGGCCCTTGGCGGTGACTCCTCACCCGTCCGAGCCCAATTACGGGACCCGTTCTGAAATCAAGCGTCCTTGTTGAGCTGAGGACTGACTTCTTGTAAAAATGAGCGACTGCGGAGTGCTCGGCTGCGAGGGGGGAAGCAGCTGTCCACGTCCAAAATGTTAAGCGGCTTTGTTGAGGAACCAACCAGCAGATTTCAGGGACGTCAATGTCCATCTAGTGTTGACCCTGAGCCACCCATAGTCTGCCGCCACAAGAAGCTCAATTTCTAGAAAACTCAAGCCTCAAGAAAACTGCTGGCCGAATTTGACGGGAGCCGAATCTGGGTCTGGGACCAGCCAGAGCAACGGCAGCGGATTTGACGGGTCTCTCAAGACCTCATTGTCGGACCTCCCTCCCTTTCAGCTCCTCGTTGTCAGTGCGTTCGTAAAATGGCATCTTTCAATGAGTGCCCCAGAGTTATTACGGCATTATGTTCTTAAGAATGAGCAATAACTCTTTATCGTCAATTGTTGGCTCTTGCAGTGGCAGGTTGTGAATTAGTTCCAGAGGCGGCTGAGGCACGTACCCAAATGTACGGAATTTATCACGGCTGTATTTGAAATGGCTCACCAAAGCGCCCCACATTCGCATAGTGTCAACACAGTCTTTCTCAGATAAAGGTATTGATAAAGTGTTGGCTATTCTTCCAATTGTCGCTGCGCTCGCTTCTTCTTCTCCACCCTTCAGAAAATGAAGTACCCACTGATTGCTTCGCAGGTCTATTTCAGTCTGAGCAGAATAATATTAACTTCAAGCCTCAATGTAAGGCTAAAAATAAGGACTTACATGAGCACTTGCTCGCATGACTCTCTCCAAACCGTCAACTGACAGACCAGACAAACCGCTTCTCCCAGAGACGTCTCCCTGCCACTTTGTGAAATCCAGCAGTGTTTGGAGGAGCATCTCACAGTCATCTCCCGTGGCATCAATTCCTAACATGCCGAACAGCGTATTTAGATCCCCAACTGAAATGACCCCGTCTTGGTCGTAATCGAAAGCCACAAGAATGCTCGACAGGTGCACCGTTTCGACCATGTTGTATGAGCTCTGGATTGGCAAGAAGGGTCCTCAGATCATCCAAATATGTTGCTTTGCAGCGGAACAATGAATATCGAACACGTGTGCGCCACGATATTTCTCGAGCTTCTAGACGTCATACGGCACCATACGGTAAATTGAGTGTGTTGCATCCATCAAGCTAGGAATTCTGCTATTGTGGGGGCAAGAAAACATGTAGCGAGCTGTTCGATTTGATATATCTCATTTTAGCCATGGGCGTTAGCAGCGGAGCAGAATGACCGTCGGCAGAGGCATGGTATGTCTATATGCATGGCCGTTGCCGCAATCCGTTTGAAATCAGTACTAGTCCGGTTCGATATACGGAGCCCGCCGGCGAAACGATGAAAGGATTGTGCTTTAGGGAACTTCTGCGCGCAAAACTTGGGGTTCAACTGGTCAGGTTCGACTGGCGGGCGGTTCGTCTTGGTTCGTAATCGCAGAAATATTAAATACGAGTATTTTCGCTCTCGGCTTGAAACAAAATTCGACAATTAGCATGACCGTATAACTGGCGTTGAACTACTGGTGTCATTAAGTATCGTTCGGCTGCGGTCATATAGCGGATATCATGCGGTAGCCATCTTGACAAAGGCTTTTTTCAACCCGTCCAAACTCGGGTCTATTATCTGAAGCAAAGGGATTGGAATAATAAGCGTGTGAAAGTACCTGAAATCGCTCGGTTTTATTCAGTAGGCAAGCCAGTTGCTCGGGTACCAGGTCATCTACAGCCTTATCTGGAATAACTTGCTTGACTGACTCGGCAAATTTCGCTGGGTGAGCTGTGGACACGACAAGAAGAGAAGCGGGCCCATGGTCAGCTAGATATCTCTTGGCGGCGGCCATAGCAATGGCTGTATGGGGATCTACGACGTACTTATAATTGTGGTAGGTCGTTTTAATGGTCTCTAGACACTCTTCTTCGTCGACGGAATAGGCTGAGAACTCCTGTCTTATGGCCTCTAGCAGCCTGTTGTCAACACTGAATTGCCCTTTATCTTTCAGGTCTTGATAGAGCTGGCCAATTTCCGTCCTAGCATTTGCCGTCTCTGGGCTTGGAGCCTCCAAGTTGTGTGCAAAAATATCTTTAGAAGTACCTTGGTTGGTAGTACCTTGGTTGGTAGTACCTTGGTTGGTAGTACCTTGGTTGGTAGTACCTTGGTTGGTAGTACCTTTGGAAGTGTGGTTGGTAGTACCGTTGGAAGCGTCGTGGGAGAGTACGAATAGTAGTCGTTCGAAATTGCTGGAGACTTGTATATCGATGGAGGGGGAGTATGTGGGGATAACGGGGGCCAGTTGGTAGGTTCCGGACCTCATGAATCGGGGCAATATATCGTTCACATTGGACGCAATTATGAGTTGGTTGATGGGAGCGCCCATGCGTTTTGCGTAGAATGCGGCGAGTATGTTCCCGAAATTGCCAGTGGGCACAATGACGTCCACGGGTTGTGATTTCAGTTGAAAACATGCCCAGAAGTAGTAGGTTATTTGGCAGCAAATTCTTGCGAAATTGACCGAGTTAACGGCAAGGAGTTTGTATGCCTTTTTGAACATCTCATCAGCGAAACTTTCCTTCAACAGACGCTGGCAATCGTCGAAGGTGCCCTCCACCTGCACGCAGTGAACGTTGGCCGCAGGGTCCGTAGTCATCTGGCGGCGCTGAACCTCGGACACACGATTGTGCGGCAACAGTACAACGCAATTCAGCCGGCGCCGGTTCCTAAAACCCGCAATGGCCGCACTACCCGTATCTCCGCTGGTGGCCACAAGCACCGTCCCCTCCGCCTTACCGCCCTGCTTCTCCAATAAGAGGTCCAGCAGTCGACCCAGAATGCACATGGCGTAATCCTTGAAACTGAATGTTGGACCGTGAAACAACTCCAAGACATGGCAACCATCCAACCCAGCGCCAGCCTGGTTCGGTGCTTCAGCCTGGTTCGGTGCTTCATCCTGGTTCGGTGCTTCAGCCTGGATCGGTGCTTCAGCCTGGTTCTCCATCTTTAGTTTCGCAACCCGCGCCCAGTCCGGAAGCCGGAATTCGGTGCCGGCCTCGGCGACGCACTGGCGAATTTCCTCGGTCGTGAGAGAGCCGTCGGGGACGGCGTAGAGCGAGAGGACCTCGCAGGCGAGTTCCGCGTAAGACAGCTGTCCCCACTGAGCGAGAGTGTGTGCCGGAATGCGCGGGACCGCAACCGGATAGTAGAGGCCGCCGTCTGCGGGGATGCCCGTAAGCACGGCCTCCGCAAAGCTCACTCCAGCGGCGTGGGCTGGCCCGTCCGCGAAACTGTGGCGAGTGCTGGCGAACGACATAACAGCAATTTTTTTGGAGCTAAATTTGTGCGACGAGTTCAGACAAGTAAAATGGGCGCCGCCAAATACCTGCAGAGTTTGTGGAGCAAGAAACAGTCGGATGTGATTCGCTACTTGATTCGCATTCGTACTTGGGAGTACCGCCAGTTGCCGGTGCTGCACCGCGCCGCGCACCCCTCACGTCCCGAGAAAGCCCACCGCCTCGGCTACAAGGCCAAGCAGGGCTACGTGGTCTACCGCGTGCGCATTCGCCGTGGCGACAAGAAGAAGCGCGTGGCAAAGGGCATTGTGTACGGCAAGCCCGTCCACCAAGGTGTGCACAAGCAAAAGTCCACGCAGTCGCTGCAGGCGCGCGCAGAGCGTCGTGCAGGACGCGCACTCGGCGGCCTCCGCTGTCTCAACTCCTACTGGGTCGGCCAGGACGGTATGTACAAATACTACGAAGTCATATTTGTGGACCCCAACCACACCGCCATCCGGAACGACCCGCGTATCAACTGGATCTGCAAGGCCCACCAGAAGCACCGCGAAGCTCGCGGCGTCACCTCCTCCGGACGCAAGTCGCGTGGCATGCTCCACAAGGGAGTCGGCACCTCCAAGATCCGCCCGTCCAGACGCGCCGACTGGAAGCGCAGAAACCAGATTGTACTCCACAGGTACAGATAAACACAACGTTTTTTACGACCGACGCCCACATTTGCTTTGTCTGGCTACCCAATCCGCGGTTTGCATTTCAACTTGCGCGCGCACACACGCGCGCACACACGTGCGAGAGAATAAAATCTCCATAAACTGCCTGGCGGCACACTGATGCCTTCGGGGGGTCCCACCCTCTGACCCCCCCGTTGAGCGCTTCCAAGCTAACGCCCCCCAAGGTTACCCGGACTATCGCCCGCCGCCCAAGTTACCCGGGCTGTCGCATTTAATTATCCGTGGTCGACGCGGGCATGGCAGTGGAGGGCATTTTGAGTTGTGACAAGTTTGAAGATAATGCGGTCTTATCTGAGAAATTGAAGAGCCAGCTGAAGGACTTGGGATACATTCACATGACGCAGATCCAGACCTACGCGATCCCGAAGTTGCTGGAGGGTCGGGACGTTTTGGGTGCTGCGAAGACGGGTAGCGGCAAGACGTTGGCGTTTGTGGTTCCGGCGTTGGACTTGCTGTGGCGGTTGAAGGTGACTAGCGCAATGGGGACGGTTGTGTTGATCTTGGGTCCTACTCGCGAGTTGATATTGCAGATTTCTGAAGTGGTTCGGGCAGTGGGTGCAAACGTGTCCCACACCTTTGGCGCGATCATGGGGGGCAGCAACCGGAAGGAGGAGGCGAAGCGCCTGGCCAAGGGCGTGAATTTGTTGGTCGCAACGCCTGGGCGATTGCTGGACCACCTGGAGAACACGAAGGAGTTTGTGTACAAGAACCTGGCCATGCTGGTGCTGGACGAGGCAGACCGGATGTTGGACGTCGGCTTCGAGCGGGAGTTGACCAAAATCCTTGCGAAGCTCCCGGAGGATCGTCAAACCGCTTTGTTCTCAGCCACTCAGACGACCAAGATTGTCGACTTGGTGCGAATGAGTTTAAAGAACCCGGTGCTAGTAAAGGTGCAGGATGCCAGCACCACGGTAGCGGGTCTGAAACAGTATTACGTTATCTGCAACAGTGCAGATAGACTCTCATTGCTGTATAAAGTTCTGAAAGAAAAATGTAAGGTAGTTGTGAAGAAGAAGAAGTCGGCTCTTGACGACAACAATAACGAGGACAACAATAAGGAGGACAACAATAAGGAGGACAACAATAAGGAGGACAACAATAAGGAGGACAACGGTGGTAAACAAGCTGGTAAACAAGCTGGTAAACAAGCTGGCGTTAAGGGTAAAGGTAGTGATAGAATGTTGAAGATAATGGTATTCTTCTCTTCCTGTCAGTCTTGTCAGTTTCACGAGGATCTATTCCGATTGTTCGAAGGATTCAACAAGATCAGTTCGTTGCATGGACAGAAGAAGCAGAGTAAGCGGATTGAAACTTACAACCAGTTTTGCCTTGCGGAAGAGGGTGTCTTGTTTTGCACCAACATCGCTGCAAGAGGTTTAGACTTCCCGAATGTCGATTATATCATTCAATTCGACCCACCAGATGACGTGCGCGATTATATACATCGGGTTGGCCGAACGGCACGCGGTCTATTGGGTCAAGGCTCATCGTTGCTATTCCTCTTACCCGAAGAGCTCCAGTACTTACATTACTTGAAGGAAGAAAAAATTCACCCCAATCGAGTGGAGTCAACATACAAATCACTTAATAAAATACAACGACAAATACTTCTTCTCATTAATCAAACGCCAGAACTAAAACAACAAGCAAGAACCGCCTATCAGAAGTACCTCCTCGCATACCATTCCCATTTCCTTAAAGACACCTTCGATGTTAACAATCTTAAACTCGATGGGGTCGCCATGTCATTCGGACTAGACAGCGTTCCAAAAGTCGACCTACCTGGAATAAACGCCCTCAAGAAAAAACGGGACCGGCGTCCAAACCGAGACCGGGCCAAGCAAGCGAAACATTAATTAGAACACCCGACCGGCAGCAACGCTATAGTCTGCCACACAAACGGACGGCGTAAGGTGCAGCGGACTGCGTAAGGTGTAGCGGTCGATGACAGAGTGTTAGATCAAATGATACATGTTGGTTTTTTTAGACTTGACAAAATTTGACGGTACTGTTTAACGGCGTCCTGACGGCATCATGACGGCGTCCTGTCGCGCTTGGTTGGCGACAGGCTGTCTCGCGGGCAGTTCGGTTTGTTGAATGAATATCACAGCTTGCATCTTCAAGTAGTACTTTCTTCCTGAGCTGATCTTCTCTTTGGTTCTAAAGTTATTTTGGTTCTAAAGTTACTCTTGTACAGAAAAATGGTTAAGCTTGGTGAGTTCTTGTGCCAAAGACTGAAGGAGGCTGGTTGTGACGATGTGTTTGGTGTGCCTGGTGACTTCAACTTGGGTCTATTTAATTACATCGTGGCTTCCGAGTTGAATTACGTGGGTTGTTGCAACGAGTTGAACAGTGCGTATGCGGCTGATGGGTACGCGCGAGTCAAGGGTCTTGGTTGTTGCGCGACTACGTACGCCGTTGGTGAGTTGTCGGCTGTGAATGGCATTGCCGGTGCCTTTGCTGAGTCGGTACCGGTGGTGAAGATTGTGGGTGGCCCAATGAGGAAGCACTTTAAGGAGATGCCGCTGTTGCACCACACACTGGGTGATTACATGACGCCTTACAAGATGTACGAGCCGATTACCGTGGATCAGTGTGTGTTGAATGATCCTCGGTTTGCGGCGCGAGACATTGACCGTGTTTTGACGAACTGTCTTTTATATAAGCGTCCTGTGTACATTCTGGTCCCGAGTGACATGCCTGACATGGAGATTGACACGACCGACGTGGGCGAGTGGAAGACGCCTGTCGAGCCGGCTTCAGAGCCTTCGGTCCTTGAGGAGGCGTTGGAGGAAGTTGTTGAGCGGCTGCGCAAGGCCAAACACCCCGTCTTTGTGCCTGGTGTCGAACTCATTCGTCGTGGCCTTCAAGATTACTTCCAGCAACTGACGACCAAATCACACATCCCCTATGCAACCATGTTGTTGTCAAAAGGATTGATCAGCGAGACACATCCCAACTTCATGGGACTGTACATGGGCCAGCGCTCCTTGCCTGAGGTACGGGAAGCCATTGCCAACTCCGATTGTGTGGTGATCATCGGTGAGAAGCTGACCGACTTTAACACTGGCGGGTTCACTTCGGATTTCAATCCGAAGTCACGCATCATCATCAACTACGACAACGTGTCCGTCTCCAGCCACAGCTACAACCAAGTTTACATTGGCGAGTTCCTGCGTCGTCTGGTCGAGATGGTACCCGTGTTCCCCGACCCGGCGTACGAATACCCCCGCGCGAAGTACGGATGCCCCAACCGACGCGACTCCGTGATCTCCAAGGTCGACGAAGCCAAGTTGGACATGCGCTACATCTTTAAGAAGCTCGCCAAGATCCTGCCTGAGAAGTGCATCCTAATAGCCGAGACCGGCGCTTCTATGTTCTCAGCCGCAGAGACCATGTTGCCAGACGGAGGCACGTACATTGGTCAGACCTTCTATGGCTCCATAGGCTACACCGTAGGCTCTTGCCTCGGAGCGTGCATTGCTCTCCGCGAAAAGGGCGACCCCAGTAGACGTGTTGTGCTCTCTGTTGGAGACGGATCCTTCCAGCTAACTGCGCAGGAAGTCTCAACTATGATCAGGTACAACTGTAACCCGGTCATCCTCCTGATCAACAACGATGGCTACACTATCGAACGAGTCATTACCGACAACATCTACAACGACATACAAATGTGGGACTACGCCTCTCTCCCCAAAATCTTCGGCGGAAAACAAGGCATCAAGGCAACCACCCACGGCGAATTCGATCAAGCCCTTAGCCACGCCACCAGCAACCCCGATGACCTCGTCTTCATTGAGGCCGTCATTGGAAGACTCGACTGCAACAGACTACTCAAGTGTGCCGGAAGAATGATGGCTATGAACAACAAACTGCAACCCTCCATCACAGAAGAAATGCTCGAGAAAGAACAACTTTAAATCTTCAGATCTTTTTCAATCATATTAATGTACAGACCTTTGAATGGACAACTTGAGCTTTAACCTTTAATGTTTTAACCTTTATTAAATTACAGTGCTTTGGTACAAACAGTTGACCAACTAGTTTTTAACCAACTGCTAATTTAATCAATCGGGGGCCACGCTCCGGGACTGATAGTCGGGCAAATGTTCTTGGTTAATTGAGATAGTCCTTCGTTGTTTTGGGACCACTGGATGCGGAAATGTGCGCTGAAAGTGTGTGCGCACACACTTTCCAACCGGGTTTTCTCGAACATACGTGAGTCGCAAGCCAGCGAGATATTGAGGGAAAACTGAGAATGTCGACCTTCTCGCCGGCCGCAGTTGGGTCGGTACGGCCGCGACCGCTTGCTTGTGGCCAGCTGGTGTTGCGGTGTGGGTGCAGAGCTGATCTACTACGATCTAGTCCCAAACTTTTTTTCGTCGTATTTTCTTGCTCGCGGCTTCTATGTCGGAAGGAGAGCAGCAGGCACAAGAGCGTCGCCAGGTCGGAGACACTCCTTTGTTGATAACGGAGGATGAGTTGGACGCTATGCACCGCCGGAGTGTACGCGGCGGAACGCTGAGTGGTCGGGTTCGAGCGTATATTATGCAGAAGACTTCGGGCCTCCCTATTTTGCAGGAGCATTTGCTGATCGTACTGGACGCTGTGACTCGAGCATCTCGGAGCTGGATTTGTTGGGCCGTTGTGGCTGTGCTGGTTGTGCTCACAGTTCAAAATGCTTTGGTGCAAATGTCTGTGGAGAGAGAGCATATGCGAAGACCAATCGCCTTCAAACGGTCAATGGGAGGAGGTGACGACTATTCGTTCGACCTGGAACAGGATATCGGCGACGCCTACAGAGAATGGAAGTTGTTGCAAGAACAATTCCCGAACAAGTTCGGCAATTTCAGTAAGGCTGGACCCGCGGAGATCCCTTCCCACTATGTCAGACGCCCGCTACCGCGGTGGTGACCCCCCCTCCCCCCCCCCCTTACCCCTTCCAGGTTGTCGACTCGGTTAGGTCAATTTTTGCTAAACACGAAGCATAAAGAGTCTCGGTTACGGAGACGTATTTCTGAATTGGACGCCCAGCGGATGCATTTGTTGAACCAGATTGTGGTGCCGCCGGCGAGCAAGACACCGGAGTACACGAAGGAGGAGGAATATGAGTTGACTTGGTCATATTTGATGCGGGAGAAGGCGTGGCCTTACGTGGGGAGTGAGAAGTACCTGGACCAGTTTCGAAATGACAGTCGGCAGTACTTCAACAGTTTGGCAGTGTTCCCGCATAACAACCGTACGCGGTTGCACGGATTGGTTGGTATCTACAGTAACGGTACACGTTCCTGGACGCCGGGTACAATGCCGCCGCCGATTGACCAGTCGCCGGCAGGGCGGGATGCGGAGTTGAAGGACGGCGGGTTTTATTTGAGGCTAAGTAATGCGTTGCCGCTGGACCGTGAAGTGCCGGATTTGCGGGAAGACGTGTGCCGGCGACAACGGTTCGCGCTTGAGGATTTGGAGGATGTGTCGATCGTGATCACGTTTTACAATGAGCACACATCAACGCTGCTACGTTCGGTGCACAGTGTGCTCAACAACACACCCCCACCTCTGTTGCGTGAAATTATACTTGTCGATGACCACAGCAACGTCACCGATGTAGCGCCGGGTGGGTACTTAGACGCCTACCTGCCACTTTTGCCTAAGACCAAGGTGCTCCGATTGCCGGAGAGACGGGGACTGGTGCAGGCTCGGTTGAGCGGGGCGAAAATTGCCAAGGCGCCCATTTTCGTGGTCCTGGACTCGCACATTGAAGTCGGCCAGGGTTGGCTGGAGCCGTTGGTGAAGCGGCTTGCGGAGTCGCCGAAGTCGGTGGTGTTTCCGCAGATCATGTCGCTGGATCCCGTCACCTTCGACTACCGCCGCGACTCGGGGATCAGTTGCTTCCTTTCCTTCAAGTGGATGATGCAGGAGCGGCCCTACTTCGACCCTCCGAAGCATGCCGACCCCGTCGCCTCGCCTTCCATGGCTGGCGGCCTCTTTGCCGTGCGCCGTGACTGGTTCTACGACCTGGGAGGCTACGACGAAGAAATGAAAATGTGGGGCGCCGAAAACGTAGAAATGGGATTCCGCTACTGGATGTGCGGGGGTCGGGTGGAGTGCATGCCCTGCAGCTGGACCTACCACATCTACCGACACGGCGGTGTGGGCTACAAGTCACCGGGCAAGTACATCTCGCGCAATCGCGCTCGCACGGCCATCGCTTGGCTAGGACCGTACTGGCAAATCGCACGTGAATTCATGGGCAAAGGTGACGATAAAGACTTGGGCCCCTTCGACAAGGTGCGTGCGCTGAAAGCTAAGCACAACTGTCGCAGCTTCGACTGGTTCCTGCAAAATGTTGACCCCACTCGCTACGGTACCAACTACGCTGATTACGGTATGATCGGTGAGGTGCGCAATGTCGGCTTTCAAAATCGCTGCCTCGACTCGCTCCAACAGAAATCTGGTGGGAAGCCGCTAGGCTCCTATGGCTGCCACGGTGAGAAGGGCGCCCAGGGCTGGTTCGAAATCAAATCCGACCACCAGATACGCAACATGGCGAGCGAAACAATCTGCGCTGGCAAAGACCTTAAACTCACCCACTGTGAAACCAAAGGCGTAGATGATCTATGGGTCACCCTCCCCCAGTTCAAATGGATCGCCGCAGCCGAGGATGCCGACACGCTGAAACACTTCAAACGACCCGCCGTGGACGAAACCCTCAACAACGAAGAGGCTGAAACATTACTCGAACGCTTTACCTGTCTGGGGTTCACCGACGACAAGAAAAACCTCACCATGGCACCCTGCAAGACCGGCAATAAACTCATACAGTGGGAATTCAACCTATTCAAATGGGACCCGGACTACGAAGGACCCGAAGAACTACTCGCCTAGCGTGGCTTGGCGATGGCTTGCCGGTTTTGGCTGCCGCTTGGCCGGCAGTAGCTGCCGGTTGGCTCGACTCTACCTACCGCTAATTCGACTCTGATAGCAGTAGCCACCAGTACGACGTGGGTCCCTTCGCCCGCGTGCGTTGGGGGGGTAGCGGCCATGTTTTCCGCAAACGTTTTTGGTGCACCATGAAGCCGCTGATATTATTGTACGCCGTTGCGAACGCTGCTACGCGTCTCCGAGGCCTGCAGGAACCGCGGAGTTTGCAGGAAGTTATCGATTTTGACTTTGTGGAAGTCACGTACCCCGCGGTCACACACGTGGTTTTAGGTGAGGAGGAGGACATGACGGTGGGCGGGATGGGCAGCACGGTTGCGCCGGAGGAGAAGTTTGCGTTGTACGAGGAACAAGCGCGCGAAAGTTTCCGGAACTTCAAGTTGCAGGTGGACGAGTACGTGAACACGCTCAGCGACAATGAAGCAGTGAATGCAGCCAGTCGTCACGTGAAAGGGTTCTATCGCTGGGCCATGAACCGGGACACCTGGGAGTCGGTGGCCATTTTGGCGGTGGTCGGCCTGGTATTGTTCGCCCTGCTGTCGCTCGTTTGCAAGATCCTCTCGATTGTTTTCGGCATCGTCTGTCTCCCCTTCAAATGTCTCACCTGCTGTTGCAGACCCTCTCGGAGATCCAGGTATTATTAAGGCAATCAATCAATTAACCACGCAACCCTTCAAAAATTAGTGACTTTTTTTAATGTCTGTGGCGAACAGAACTAACCCACCACAGACAAAATTCGCGTCAATCCACAGTGACTACTACACTTGTTCCTGGCGCATCCCTGCGCTCTTACGGGATAAATTCAGTTGCGAAACATACTTATTTCGCGCGAACTTAACCCTCCCAACGCCGGTCGGTTGTCTGGTTGGCAGCTGAAGCCTTGTCGCCCGCTGTCTCGTCGATTGGTCGTTCATGACTCCATGTTCATGACTCCATGTCCAGGTTGGTCCAGAGCGGGTGGATCGGTTCTGGCGGCGCAGGTTGGGGGGGAGTGACGCCCCACGGTAAGTCTTCTTGCACCAGCGTTGAGTTGAGGTTTGGGTCGACCCGGGAGTTTAACAGCATCCACGGCTTTCCTGAGGCTTCTTCGTCAGACCAGCAATTCTCCGCTATCGAATGTTCAAGCAGAAGGTCATCGGGCGAAGCATCGTCTACGAGCATCGCTTCTGTCTGTTTCGTCAGAGTATGCTCCCCTTCAGCCGGATTTGTCTGCAGGGCCTGCTGCTTATTTGGCATGAATAAATCTTCCTCGATCGGCATCGGCGAATCTTCATCTTGCTGCCAGGCCTTTGTCGGAATGGGATCCAAAATCGAGTCCAAGACAGGGTCAAGACCGGAGCCTAAAAAGCCATCCGCTTCCTCTTCTGCAGAGCAGGTGTCCTCTTCGGCAGGATTGAAGATCCGGCTCTCGGTGGTGGTGTCTTCAGCGCTCGGGTACTCGGCGGTGGGGTCGGAGCCTCGATAGAGGTTGGAGCTCCGAGAGAGGTCAGAATCTGGACTTCGGGGGTCGGTACGTGGTTCCTGGTCGGTACGTGGTTCCTGGTCGGTACGTGGTTCCTGGTCGGTACGTGGTTCCTGGTCGGTACGTGGTTCCTGGTCGTCGGTCATTATCCAGTCTCGTTGTTTGAAGGTTCGTTCGCTTGCTCTTACTTCGGGCATTCCGTTGATGACTCCGCCACTAGCCACGAGCCTCGGTAGGTCTTTGGGTAATAGTTTCCTCGGTCGTCGTCGTAATCTTTTAGTGTCAACAGTTTTATCTTTATTGCTTATTTGTCGTTTGTCCCCCGGTTTCAGTTGATCTTTGCTGGCCGTTTTGCGGGGAGTCCTGGCTGGTTTCCTGGGTGAATTCATGAGGTCTTGGTAGTACAGTCGATTTTCCTTCGCGGTCAGAGTCTGTCTTTTGAAGAACTCGGCGGCAGTCATGCGGTTGCCCTGAAGTCGTTTTTGGAACACCACAGGATCGAGATCACCGCCGGATCGTAGGAGGAAGAGGTTGCGATGGAGGGAATTGGACTTTAGACACTCGAGTGCGTCGCACCTGCGTGCGAATTTGAAGCCCAGTTTGTCGAAACTAGCTATACGTAGATCGTCCAACGATGTGTCGCAAAACTGCAAAAGACAACCGGCAGCCCAGGACTCGAAATTAGAAGGATGTTCTGGTGCGTCCGCCGCCTTTAAGATAGCGTGACGGGTCGACAATGTAACCATGTCGAATGGCCGCCGGATAAAGATTCCCACGATGCGCGCAAATTCAACGTAAGCAATATCACACTCCGCAAAATCCGATAACGCCATCGTCGCCGCCGCCTGTGCACGCGCGTCCTCCGATAACAAATTCAACGCCACCGCTTCCGCCTCCCGGTCGCTTCGTAAAACTGGTGGCGATCCACTCGCACCAAACACCGTTCGTACCGGTTGACACTGCACGAACGAAACCGGCCGATGTTGTTTCATCCCTATCCGGAATCGGCGCCCCGGTAGCGGGGACCGGTCCACGTCCCGCGGCTCGCGCAGCTCAGTCTCGGCGTTTTCGACCGCCTCGGCCAAGGCCTCGGCGTCCCCGTTCTGCTCAACATCGGTCGCGGGCGCGGCCGCGCCCGCGGCCGCGTAGTCGTGCCCGTTGAGGTGGACGTAGTTTTGCGGTGCTGGAAATGCAGGCCGGGCGGCTGTTGGGTCGTTTGCGGGCCGCCTACACAGCACTTGGAAGCGCTCTTGGTTCTCGAGCAGGCTAGTCGTCTGCCAAGCGACGAATTCGTGGAAAGAGATCGAGCGGCGGCGCGCTCGTTGGACTATGTAGATCAGACGGCTGCGCGTATCACGGGACGAGCGCCGGCGGTAGTTATAATCGGCGCGACCGACGCGAGTCATGCGGAAACATTCGAAGAACGGCGTCGGAGCAAGATTGCATGGCAGGTAGTGCAGTTCGTCGATGCAAAAGTCCACCAGTCGCTCGACCTGCAACTCGGCGCGCTGCATCAGACAAGCCGTCGTCCACACCTGGCCCAGTGAGGTCCCCGGATCGAATCGCGTCGGTCCCCCGACTATGGTACCCGACCCTTGCCAGACCGCTCCGAATGGGTACGCCACATATGCACACAGGATCCGGGCCAGTTCCAAATAGTCCAGACGGCATCGGCAAAAGTTCAAACCCTCCATGTTTTCCAACTTGCTACGGGCCCCCGCAGACATCAGCGCGCGCATTCGTGCGCGCGACTCCAACGGCGCATCCAGCTTCGCCGCGCCGAGCGCGAAGGAGGTCAGACCGCCGGACTCGGGGATATACCGCAACTCCGCACGCGCTGCTCGCTCCGCTTCCGCCGCACCGGCGGCTTGACTGACCATTTGACCGACCGCTTGCTCGCCCCTTAGGTGTTGTACGCGACATTTCTCGGCGAGCAGAGCGGGTATGTGTTCGCGGTCGGGGTGTTCTTGCGGCCAGTCGCGGTTGAGATGATCGTTGGGGTCTTCGGTGGCGTCGACCACGGTGCGGCAGGCGGGGCTGGGGGGTGCCTTGCAGCGTCGTTCAACGAAGATGGCGCTTTCGGCGAGGGAACGGGTCTGGCAGGTGGTGTACTCAGTGGCAGTGAGGTGACTTTTGCTTAATTGTTTAAAGACGGGTGTGAGAAGGTCGAAGGCGAGTCCGGGTCCGGTGCACATCCGTCGGCGGTAGGAGCTGTATGGGACGGCACCGGGGCGGAGACAGTCCAGCACCCAGGCATCGCCAGTAGGACGGTAGCGGAGTTGGCGAAGACAGAAACCAAGGAGTATTGAAACTGAAGCCTCCGCTCGTTGTAATAAACAACCCGTGTCCCACACCTGCCGGAAGTCCTTCTGCATACCCAGAACCTCCAGGTCCGTACTCTGTACTGCGCCAAACGGGTTTTGAATGAACAAACACAACATCGCCGCCAACTCCAAATAGTCCAGACGACATACCGCCAAGTCAGTAGCTTGCAACTTTGTCAACCCCTCTCGCTGCTCCACCGCCAACAATTTTTTCAACGCTACATGCGCCTCCAATGAAGTGTGCCATACCGGGTCCTCATGACTTTTCGCAAACCGCGTCAACGTACCAATCATGGGCAAATACACACACCGTCCACTCACAGGTGCCAGCGGCAGTGTCCGCGAGACACTTGCCGCAGGGGCTACTTGAACACCCCCGTCAAAACCTCCGTCGGAAACTGCACGAGGAGCCTTTAACACTCCATCTGCGACAGCCAGAACTAACGCCACCGACGTCCACCGACGCGACACACTTGCCCCAGACCTCATTGGAATATTTTTCCCACCCCCTCACCCCTAACAATCAGCCGTGCCCCCAGTACCGGATGCAACACAGAACCACAACCGCTTTATGCGCAGCCCTTTCCCCTTTAACCGTCAGCGCTGGTCGGGTCTTGAGTGTGTTCGGAAACGTTCATTAGGGTCAAGAAGCCTTCTTTAACGCCGCATCAGATATCCCGGTTGCTGTGGGTCACCTAACAGATACCGTGCATGTAGACTGTGCCACAGGGCATACATGCAAAAGCGATGTAGGTCCTATACAATGACGGAAGCAAGGCCCTACATCCCATCACGACAGTTACCACACAAGACATCGATTCGTTCGATAACTATGTTAGAACTTTGCGGGACCAACCTGACCACGACAGGATGGCACCGCACGCGGCAGAACCACCATCTCTATCCCACCAGACTTCTGCCGGAAGCCGAAACGGTTAGCCGTCTTCCAGATCACCGTGGGCGTTCAGACCGAGAATCATCATCACACCAGAGAGACCCGTGTGCATTTGCGGGAACTAGATCCCGTTGAAGAATGTCATACAAGGGAACCGCATACCCAACATCGAGCATACACTTCACCGCCTCAGCGGGGGGTCGCTACTTCATGGAGCTGGGCCTAACGAAGTCCTTCTGTCAAATTCCCTCAGCGGAGGAGTCGAAGCACCTCACAGCTTCCTACGGGCCTAGAGGACTATACAATCGCACTTGACAAGTCCTTGATCTTCTACACTCTGTCAATTTCAAATAAATTGGTGAAAAGTCTCAACTGACGCCGACTCAACAAATCGAGTTCCTTGGACATCGATCGATGCAGATCCACCCAAACCAGCTCAATACAACTGCACAGCTTCCGACATCACCTCTGCCCCTCAGCTTCACAGTTTTTTGGGGTTCCTGTTTTGGAATGTACTCTCACAAAGTTCAACGTTGGAAGAATCTACATCAAGGCAGTTGAGTGGCTGACTATCTCAACTATAGCCCACAAAACAACAAATTGACTGAACTAGTCGCGGAGCGGAGCAACTCCATCTGGAAGTGATAGAACACGAGTCAACGCTGTTATGGACCTTTTCTGTGACGGACAGCTCCATAATCGAACTACCGCTGCTACATATCATGGAATGAGCCCGCTTCACATATGGAGCTTTCAACATGCTGGTGTCCGGAACGCTGCTACATATCACACACCGATCGGTCGCGTTAACGTTCTCCAAAATAAGATAAAGCGCACCACTTTTTGGATATCACTTCACCACGCACCTTCTGCGTGCCTCGTCGATGTCCGTGGCTTCTCCCAGTCCATACACTTTGACTATTTTGCGGAGAAGCGCTCCTGGTGCATCACTATACCGTTCAACGGCATCGGAGATCCATTCGTCTGTTTCTAATTCCGTTCGGGTAATGGGGAAAGGCTAACGCCGGTGCTGATTGATTCTGAGATTACGCAGCGGTGCTTCTTGTCTCCTGGTTTTTGTTTGCTGTGTCCAATAGTAGCTGTCGCCATGATAAGTCAAGTGTAAGAGCTAGTGATGCGCTGTTAATGTCTGCGAAAAGTGTGTTCACACACTTCGTGCATGAGATTCTATTCTACATCACTGATAACGGAGAACTAAATTTCTTTCGCAAATTCCAAAATAACTTCCGGCGGGACTCGAACCCGCAACCTCAGGATTAGAAGTCCTACGCGCTATCCAATTGCGCCACGGAAGCTTTCAACTTTTTGTAAGCCAACTCCTATCAAATTTTGCTGTGGATTGGAGGGTCCAATAAGCCGGGTTTGTCTCCGAAAAATTTTATTCGGATAAATGCCCGTTCTGTGCGCGAACAATAACCTCGAGATTTTAGGAGTCGCGGGGGTTAAGCGAAAAGGAAACCTGAGCCGTCATAACTCACTGAGCTCACGCTGTCAGGTCCTAGCCCCCGCACCCCAACAGCCCTTTTTGAGATTATCCTCCAGACCCACAGACACCACGATTGCTACTGACCCTATTGACAACTCACTGGTGGGCGACCTGGGTAATGTTGACACCCCAGACGAGCAGCGGTGGAAAGCATTCGTACGTGACAGATGGTCGTTCTGTGAGGCTAGGTGGCTGATCGCGCCCCGGTACACGAAAACGACCTACCGACCCTAAAAGCCCATTCTGAAGCTGCCGAACGGCTCTATGAGGTCTCACTCCGCCTTCAGCCACGGCGACCTTCGACAGAAACCTTGTCCCAGGTGCTGGCAATGTGCTGCAAACTCAAACCCTTCCGCAACGCCTCCTAGAGGTTCCGCGTAGAAGCGCCAGATTTCGAGCAGGTCATCGACAAGACCGTGCGAGCCATCTTTCCGGCGAGCTTGTACATAGGGGGGGTGACCACCGACATCCTTGGGCGCAGTCAGTTCTCGTCATACCACGACATAGACCGCAGCAGCTAGCGAGGTTGCGTATACGCTGGGATGAGGGCTTCCCGTCTGCAAGCGCTGGGCGTGCCGCGCCGTTTTGCGATGCCTCCCTACCAACGCCAGGTACGACGCGAAAAGGGGGAGGTACGACGGGCATATTCAAGCATCTAAACGCTCGTAGAGACGCAGAGCCCGCACCAATCATGACAGCACAAATAGTTGACGCTTACCCGATACAAGACGCGGGCAGCGGTTGCCGTGACCCAAGCGGAGCTGCGAAGAAGGAGATTCGACAACCGACCACGCCATATCGAAAACGTATGTACCGTAAAGAGATTTGAGCGGCAAGGACGGGTGGTGCTGAGTAAAAGCGGTAGAAATCGAATAAAGTCCGCACACTCCTCAAACGTCTGACGACATAACATCAACCAACACATTCCCGTCCTGTTGTTGTCAGCTCTTCTTGGGATTTTGGTCCCCTGGTGCGTTAGGCGCCGATACGTTGCGCTCCTAGCTTTAGCGAAAATCACATACTGGAGTATTGTCTTCTCCGTCTCTCTCTACGCTCTACTCGCTCTGCTTTCGGACTACATTCCCATGCTACTAGCACGAGTCCAGCTGACCGCCCGACTGGCGCATACTGTACTATTACCCGCCCGCCTCTCTCTCTTTACTCTTCGTGCCCGGGTTTCATAACTTGAAATCACCGATACCGTCTAAAACCCTTTCTTTCTCTTATTAATGTTGGTCCCTGTGTCCTTGCTCTACCGACGTCAGCGCACCAGGTGGAAATAGCCCGGGATGTCGTATCAGGCGTAGACGAATCGCTGACAGACCAGGAGCTGCTCCGAAAGGCTAGGGGTGGAGTATGGAAGCGTGTACCACATCTGACTAAGACAGAATTCGTCGCGCTGTGGGAAGTATTGGGGAGGAACAAGAGAGCGTCCCTGCACCCGATGAGTGGGCAGGTGAGATATGAGGCAAACTTCCAGGTCCAGAACCGACCGACGAAAGTGAGGCTGATGCCATTGCCGCGGGCCGCTGAGGAAGAGCTCAGACGCTCGGTAGACTCCCAGCTTTCGAAAGGCGTCATATGCCCGAGTAAATCGCCGTGGAGGTCTCGTCCATTCGTAATCTCAAAGATACCGACGACTACCGGTCGTAATAGACTATCGGTAAGTCAATAAGCAGGAGCTTGATGACGCGTTCCCTACTCCCTTCCTCTGGGATAATCTCCAAAAGGCGTCCGGCCGTTCTTACTATAATGCTCTCGACTGTAACTGGGGGTTCTGGAATGTTCCCGTCAGCGAAGCGTGTAATCAATACACCGACCGCGTTCTGCACCCCTTGGGGACTGTTCGAAATCAACGGTGTGCCCTTCGGCATCAAAAACGGTCCGGGAGAGTATCAAAGAGCAATGAACCAAGTTTTTGGTGCGCTTCTAGGCCAGGGCGTCGAATGCTACATTGACGATACAGTCATTTATGCCGACAGCCCACAGGAATGCCTTGAACTCCTGAATGAGGTGATCCGAATCTGCATCGGTGATGGCTTCTTCTTGAAGTTGGCCAAATGTGAGTGGCTCTGCGAGGAAATTCCCCTGCTTGGTCAAGAAGTGTGGCATCAAGCACTAGCCTGGAAAGGTGGGGGCGTTGAGCAGAGTCGCCGCCAAAAAACTAGAAGCAGGTTGAAGTCGCTTTCAGGTTTACTCTTGTTCCACCGAAGGTTCGTGCCAGGGTACTCCGACAAGGTGCAGCCCCTGCAGGAGCTCATGAACAGCCAAAAGACCCAAAGCTTCACGTGGCGTGACTCCCACGAAGTAGCAATGCGACAGGTAATCGAGGACCTCGTAAATGCTGACTACCTGGTAGCTGCCGACCCGGATGCGGAGCTTGTATTAAATACCGACGCCAATCAGTACGCGGTAGGAGTGTTATTGGGTCAGGTCAACGATCACCCAAGATCCACGTAATTGGAAAGAGAGTTGTGGGTGGTCAAGTACTTTGTGACCAAGTAGAACCCTTACATACGGCTAAGACCCACCGTGGTCCTTACCGACCACCGCAATATCACTTTTCTAAGCGAAGGCTGACACAGGCAAGGCAGGTCGATGGCTCTATTCTTCCAACAATACCACTAAAAGTTCAGTTCATGGTGCTAGCCCCCGCGCCCCCGACAACCCTTTTTTTGAGATTATCCTCCAGTCTTGCTGACACACAGGATGGCTGCTGGCCTTGTTGACAACTCAAATTCACTCA
>NW_011646046.1:69956-77594 GCF_000223845.1 Gregarina niphandrodes | reverse complement strand
AGCGGACATAGCGGCGTGTGAGGAGGATACGCCTAGTGACTATCTGGTGGTAATGAGTTCACCGACTTGGGGTCGGGATCACTAAGCCGGCACAAGGCTACAGCACTAAAGGTAAGCATCAACGGGCACAAAATGGTTGTGTTCCCGGACACGGGAGCAGCGCTCAATAATCGACACCAGCACAGCACGTAAGCTCGGGATACAGCTAACCGACGAGGTAGCACACATTCGCGGGACTGGGGGCGCAGACAATGCAAGGAGGACTGAATCGGTTGACGTAGCGGTATCAAGCCCCGGCCTGGAAAGGTGGAGGGCTTTGAGCACAGTCGCTTCGCCAAAAGACTACAAGCAGTTGAGGTCGCTTTTGGGTTTACTCTCGTTCCACCGAAGGTTCGTGCCAGGATACTCCGACAAGGTGCAGCCTTTGCAGGAGCTCATGAACAGCCAAAAGACCCAAAGCTTCACGTGGCGTGACTCCCACGAAGTAGCAATGCGACAGGTAATCGAGGACCTCGTAAATGCTGACTACCTGGTAGCTGCCGACCCGGATGCGGAGCTTGTATTAAATACCGACGCCAATCAGTACGCGGTAGGAGTGTTATTGGGTCAGGTCAACGATCACCCAAGATCCACGTAATTGGAAAGAGAGTTGTGGGTGGTCAAGTACTTTGTGACCAAGTAGAACCCTTACATACGGCTAAGACCCACCGTGGTCCTTACCGACCACCGCAATATCACTTTTCTAAGCGAAGGCTGACACAGGCAAGGCAGGTCGATGGCTCTATTCTTCCAACAATACCACTAAAAGTTCAGTTCATGGTGCTAGCCCCCGCGCCCCGACAACCTTTTTTTGAGATTATCCTCCAGTCTTGCTGACACACAGGATGGCTGCTGGCCTTGTTGACAACTCAAATTCACTCACCGGAAATAGTGCTGCACTCCATAACGAAACGAAACGTCAATAAGATACTACATCTACCCTTAACGAATTCTTGGACATACATCTAGGGGAGATGGGTGGTGGGATTCCGTCCGACGCATCTACAAGGACGCACCAAGCAGGAAGAGTTTGATATGAAAGTTGTCAACGTTCGGGCCAAGCAAACTTTCGACGTGGTGCGTTCTTGTCGTCATCCTCTGGTCGGCGCCTGACAAGTCAACAGGCATGACCTTGAGTGTGGTGTTGAGTGTGACGAACACTGTTTTTGCCTCCTCCCTTAAACGGGAAGAGACGCGTGTTCTGACACACGCGTGTTCTGACACACGCTTTTCTGTCAGCGATGGGTGTGGGAAAAATAGTGTGTTGGGGTGCAGGATGAAAGGCAAGGGTGAAGTGGAGTCGCGCGGGTCGGCGGACGGATTGTTGGTGGCATGTGGCGTAGGTTGTTTGTTCAGCTTCAACGTGTTATTGTGTGTGATGTTGAGTTTCGTGCGATACCGATTTGGTGGCGATTTGGCGGTGAACGATGAGGGCATGTTGGCATGTCAGGTGGCGTCGTTGGTGGTGACAGCGGCGTTGACATTTGTGCGGAGTTCGGAGGTGTTGTTCGCGGGATTGGTTGCAGGGGCGGTTTGTAACGCGGCAGGTACGGGTCTAATAATTGGAAGTGAGAGTCGTGGACTGTTCATAGCGGCATTAGGGCTGATTGGTTGCGGTATGTCTTGCATCCAGGGTTGTGGTTTCGCCGTACTCGCCCATCCGGCCCTTGAACCTTATGCTGGTGCACCCAGGTTCTCACTCGGCCAGGGACTCGGCGGCCTCATCGCCTGGATCCTCGGTCTTCTCTTTGACCGCGTCTTCAAGGAACCCGCCGCAGATGCCATGCCCGTCGCCGCCGCCTGCGCCCTCCTTATCGTCGCCTGCGGATGCACAGTCGTCCCCTCTTGCGGCTTCGTGGCCTTCTTCCGACTCAAACTCCAAGATGCCACCGTACCACCCACTCTACCCAACTCTAGGGAACCCCTCTACCCCGGAGACCATCAAAACGGAGACCATCAAAACGGAGACCATCAAAACCACAACTCCCTTAGCGGAGAACACAACCCCCTTAATGGTGACTACGTACCGATGGCTGCCGACGGGACGGGACTGCTGCCGATTGTGCCTTACGTGTTCGGGATCTACATGGCGTTCGTGGTCACATTGTTCAGCTTTCCGGGCGTAGCGCCGCTCCGCTGGAACATCGGGGACAAGGTCATTTGGCTCATCGGCGTCTTCCAGGTCGGCGACATCGTCGGCCGCTTCCTCGGCGGCTGGTCGCAGCCCATGGCATCCGCACTCTTTGTCTGTCTCAGTTGCACGCGTCTGCCCCTCGTCTACTGGTGCCTCGCCGCCCTCGGACAGAGCCTCGCATCCAAAGTTGTTTGCATGGCAATCCTCGCCGCCTCCAACTCCTACCTCTTCACCGTCGGCATGAGCCAAAGCCCCCCCAAGATCACTCCCAGCCTCCGCGCCAGCGCTGCCTCATGCTGCATACTCGGGCTCCTACTCGGCAACGCTACCGGCCTCTGGGCCTGCGGCCGCTTCGCAGACCGACTCCTCCAAATCGCCAACCGAAGTGACTTTTGAGCGAAGCAACTCGTCCCTCCGTCCGTCACCTAGCAGCGGCACTCACCGCCGCAACACGGAGAACCTCACGCAAGTGGACGAGCGAGCACTCACTCCGCTCGACGGAAGCACAACTTGACATTGCGCTCTGGTACCCACTGCAACCTTGCTCTGCCAACATGTGTTTCGGTTATTGTTAAAAATCCCGCGCAGGAATGGACTGCGGCGGTCACGACTGTGGTTGCGGTAGCCACCGCCTCGAACGCTCGACCTTCGCCTTCCTTAGGCGCCACTACATTCCACCGGACACGAGTCGGTTGGCGTAGGCCATGGCGGGAATGGCTGGTTTATTCGAGGTGGCTTCGAAGTACTCGACTTCGTACATGGGTTCCTGAGTCAGGGTCTTGTGGGTGAAGAAAAGGACGGCACCCTTGTTGCCCATTTGGTCGCAGTAATTGGGGGCGGAGAAGACTGTGACGAGTTTGCCACCGTGTGTCGCTTCGTAGCCCGAGAGTTTCATTTCATGGCTCCGAATGACGAGTTTGAGGTTGTTGGTGGTGAGGAAGTTATCGGTAACATCAGGGCCGAAGAGCTTCGAGACACCACGGCGGCTCGGGGAGGAGCCGGGTCGGTCCTGCGGGTCAGCCCACAGGAGGTCTTCCATTAGTGAAGGCGGTGGTCGGGCGTAGGCGCGTTCGATCGCACCGATCTGTTCCAAGGTTACGTCCGGCTGAGTAGACAAGCCACCATGGACAATGAAGGCCTTATTCTCCAGCAAGTGGGCCAGAGGCAAATACTCAAATGATTCTAAAAATAAGTCGTATAAGCTGCTGCAGCTTTTCGCACGAATTTCGCCTTCGAACCCGTACATCATTGTCATTTCACGGCTCTCGTGGTTGCCGCGTGTCAGATATACTCCGGTAGGCCAGATCAATCGAGCCAGATACAATGTAAGCATCACCTCTAATGAGAAGGAACCACGGTCGACAAAGTCACCGTTAAACACGTAGCGATTCGTTGCGTTTGGTAAGCCAAACTTTTCGAAAATTGTCATTAGATCATAGAACTGGCCGTGGACGTCACCACACACCTTCACACACCCTTCCGCCGGTACTTTTATCGGCACAACGTTCGGCAAACGCTCGCTCTGACTTGTCGCGTCTAGTATAATGTCCCTAATTACTGCGCGATCCAGAATACCCTGACCTCTCATAAAACTAAGCACCGACTCAAAGAAAGCCAACTTCTCCTCCGGCCTACTTAACCCTTCCCCCTCTTCCGGCTCGAACATTTTTCTCGTATATGTCGGCCCTTTGTATGACGTGTCAATCTTCCACTCCAAAGTGGGGCCCGATACAGATGGTCGAGTAGGCTTGTCCGCGGCGATAGCCGCTGCGAAACGTTCTTGCTGGAGCATTTTCTGAGCCTCCTTCAGTCTCATCAGCGCATCCTGGTCATGCGGGAGAGCCTGAGTTACTCGTCTGAAGTCGTTTACTGCTAGCTTAAACTGATTCAGCATGAAATAAGCACTGCCGCGTCGGAAGAAGGCTTTTACAAAACTATTTTGACTTATATCCAACGCCTGAGTCGACTGTGTGATGGCATCTCCGAAGTTCTCCAGCTTCATACTGCATAATGCAGAATTACTCAGTATCGCTGGCACCGTCTTGCGAAATAGCATCACCACCTCTTCCTCACTCGGGGCCGAAGTCAAGAGTTCTTTGGGACTCTTGTATTCCACACTTGGAGGCAACTTAATTCCCGGGCAATGGCAGATTTGACTCAAGCACTCCTCATACACTTCCAGCGCTTTTCCGAATTCGCCCTTCGCTACCAGTGCGTTGCCCTTGAGTTTCTGGCTTTCAATCTGCGATCTACAAAACAAGTAGCATGAGCACCACACGTGTGCGATTTGTGTACCCAGAGCACTACACGACCCGACACAAAGCAGCAGTGCGGTAGGTATTCACGGTGGTCGGATGTCAGCTGCAGATGATTTTATGGCTGCGTCGGGTGTGTTTGGTAAAGCGGTGTGTCTTGGGCTGGGTGTATAAGTACATGATGGTGCTTGACACAGCCGGATTGACCTCCACACTCATTGGTGGCGAAAATTATTTTAATGGAGACACTTGGGGAGTATGCGAAGATGGTATCAGAGAGTAGAGGAGTGGATGAGATTTTGAGTGTCTGGCGTGCGTCGTAAGCAGCGTGTTTGTCCGCCGGGTTACTTCCGTGTTCTATAACGTGTTTTCCGTGCGTGCTATTAATGGGTGCTATAGCCGGTCGGTGTGTGGTATAACGTTTCCGTGTAGGTCTGACGCGCAATTGAGCGCGGTGGACCCTGTGGGAGGATGGAGTTTATTATTTTACAGTGCGCAGCGGAAGCCGGATGGGGAGGCGGTGACGCTGAGTCGTTATTTGATCGAGGAGCGGAATGTGTGTGCAGGGAATTTAGCGGATGTGAATGAACAGACGGCGTTATTCTTTGCGGCTCGTGATGGGAATGTGAAGACGTGCGAATATTTGATGGCCCAGGGTGGATGTGACCCGGGTTTGCGGGACACGGCGGGACAGACTGCTTTGTTTTACGCCGCGCGCGAAGGTCAGGTGGAGACCTTACGTGCGTTGGAGACGCAGTCGCTGACGCAATATAAAGCGAGCTTAGTAAACGTGACGGACCGGGTGGGACAGAGTGCACTGTTTTATGCTGCACGCGAGGGGCAACTAGACGCGTGCGAGGTGCTGTTGGAACTGGGTGCAGACCCGCGGATCCGTGATTGGAAGCGTACTACTGCGCATACTTACGCCAGCCGTAAGGGGCACACGGTGGTCTGTGCCCTGCTGAAGGCCCGGTGCGACGAGGCCAGTTCCTCCCCCGCACAAGGCACCGGCACCAAGGCGGGGGCGGAGCCTGAACCGCGACATAAAGCACTGCTCCAGTACAGACTCCCCGTGTCCGCGCATCAGGCTGAGTGGATCTTCCCCACCGCAGATCTAATAGAGGAATTCGAAGCTGAATACCCCGACCTCTCTGCCTGGTCCCAAGTTCACTCCTCCGTCTACGAACCACTTGATGGCTTCCGCATCGAGTGGTCCCAAACGTGTCTGGACATAGTCAACATACTCGCCAATTATAAAGATGCCATCTGGTTCAACAAACCCGTCGATACAAAGGCTCTACACTGCCCTGATTATTATGTTGTTATAAAGGAACCACGAGATCTCACACTCATCAAAAAAAATCTCAAGGAATTAAAATACAAGAAAATTAACGACTTCCTTATAGACATGGATCTGGTCTGGTCCAATTGTTATAAATATAATCCCGCACATTCCAATGTCCATAAAGCAGCACTCAAATTACAATCTTTATTCCAGCAAGCGTTATTAGACAAGAATTTACAAGACCTAATACAACGAGAATTAAACTTATTCAATGCCTTAGATAGCTAGCCAAAAAACAATGGACCAAGCCAAGACACACCGCCATTTGTATGGCATACCGCCATTTGTATGGCGGCATACCGCCATTTGTATGGCGGCATACCGCCATTTGTATGGAATAGGTAGGTAGGTAGGTAGGTAACTAGACTAGACGGACGTAACTAGACTAGACGGACGTAACGACCGAGGTCAATTTGCCTTTGAGATTGATCTTGTGTGTCCTAAACCAAGTGGCTCCAGTTTTTTTGTGTATATATAATCTCCTGTCGAGACCCGCCAATACCATCTTCCCATCATCATACTCCATGCTGGAGATTGCACCGGGGATGAGTTTGAAGGTATCTGTTACTTGTATCTTTAATGATGCTCGAAATTTGTCATGTTTCTCCTGGTCTCCTCGGTCCAAGGGCGATGTGTCGATTAATTGGCCGATGACGTAGTCAACGTGGATCTTCATTCGTCGGGCGCGTTTCGTTCGTTCGTACAGCTCCTTAACGCGTTCAGTCTGGAACCGACGAACACGTTCGTCATACTCGGCAGTGCCCGGGTACATGTCCAGCCTAAGCACAAAACAACCACCTTTGGCGTCACCTACGGCAAAGAACCAGGCGTGGTTGTCTCCACCGCTCAAATAACGGTCTTCCTTCTCCGTCAGAAGAACATCCCCTTCCTCGGCCACCACGAACCCAATATCATCGTTCGTGTCCTCCGGTCGCAGCTCATACTCAGAGGTCCCTTCAACGACAGTGCCTGATTTCGAACCGGGACCATCACCGTTCTCATCACTGTCCTGCGTCTCCTCGTCGCTGTCGTCAGCGTCTTGGTCACTGTCTTCGCCATCATCACTGTCTTCGCCATGTTCCTGATTGAGGCCCAAAACATCCTCATGAAACCTATCTGACAGCACTCGAAAAATATTAGGACACGTTCCATTGTTAGTGCCTTGGAACGTGACAATGGGACCTCTACTTCGCTCGGTTTCCTCAGCCTGTCGGGCAAGTTCTACCATTAAGTATACACGCACCTTTCCCTTTTGGTCAACCGCGTACAAAGCATCCATGCCGCCCATGTGATCCAGGTGCCCAGAACACATGATTTTTGGCGGTCTTGCCCTCTTCACCATACGGCCCGTGTGCAACGTGTAGAACCTTAACTCAAGCCTTGCTCCGTCATAATAATACACCCGCAACGGCAACAGCTTACCTGCGGCCGCGACGCACAGTCTTCCCTCCGCGTCAGAAAATGCAAAACCACATGTAAGCGAATCAGACGTAATTCGCCGCAACTGAATGAGCCATTCCGGCCTCGGCTGGCTCTCTCTAACGTGATCTTGTTCTTCCCCATCGGAATAACCCACTTCCTTTAAACTCACATCGTCATCATCATCATCATTGTCGTCATCACCTTTTCCTGAGTTGCTATCACTGTCATTGCTGTCGCTATCATTCCCGTCATCATCCTTACCATCACTGGAGTCATTGCTGTCGTCATTGTAGGCATGATTCACATATTCATAATCGAAGGTTTCCTTAAGATTTTCAACATACTTTTTCCAGTCGATATTGTCTGTCATCTCATGGACGTACGCCAGGACTGGGTCCTCATCCGCGTACCAATTTATATTTCCTTCCGTCGGGACAGTGGCC
>NW_011646046.1:67222-69676 GCF_000223845.1 Gregarina niphandrodes | reverse complement strand
ATCACTGGAGTCATTGCTGTCGTCATTGTAGGCATGATTCACATATTCATAATCGAAGGTTTCCTTAAGATTTTCAACATACTTTTTCCAGTCGATATTGTCTGTCATCTCATGGACGTACGCCAGGACTGGGTCCTCATCCGCGTACCAATTTATATTTCCTTCCGTCGAGACAGTGGCCAGGGCAGCAGCGGACTCGTATGGCTGAATCTTTGTTACATCAATCAACATCATGTAACCACTGCTGGTGAAAACCGTCAATCTATCCGGCAATAAGAACGTTGCGAACACCGGACATCCAGGAACACCTACGGCCCAAATAGGCGGCGATGGGCGAGCCACTTCTATAAGTTCCACCAATCCACCTTTCCGACACACCAGCATTTTCCCACCATCCAGCATCTCCATATGAGTCACCTTCAAGTCCCGACTAGGCTTCGAAGACTTCAGAACCTTCTGTACCGTTTGGTTCCCGGTGTCCACTACCTTTATAGTTCCAATTTCGTCACCGGTGTAAACCTTCATCACCTCTCGTGAATTTAATTTTCAAAATCCGAAGGCCACCCCGGGCAACTTCAACTTGGACAAAAGACCAGCACACGTAGCGGAATTCATAATGTAGACGTATGTTGGAACCTGAGATTATATCTTCCGTTTGTCTGGTACTTCACCCACAGAATTGGCGGGGCCGGGAACAGCTCATTTTGAAGTCGGAGTTGCGTGATTTTAACACTTGCTTTATTAGCAAGTGAAAATGACAGGTGGGCGGTGCCATGAAAAGCCGTTATGGGCTTGTAGGTCGTGATCATAGCACGCAGTCGATTCTCTGCGTTGCTTCCATTCATTCTCCCTATGTTCCAACAGATTCGGTTCTGAAGCTGTTCATACACCGCCTTTCCTTCTTTGACATTCACGTTGGACGTATTTAACGGCAGAGGAAAGTATAGCTTTGCGTCATTGCACTGCACGACTTTAGTATAGTTGGATATGATGCGTAGTTCTAGGGTTATCGTAACGCCACGAAGCTCGAGCGTTGTCAACTGGAGAAGAAACGGTAAATGCATTCTGCCGCACGAGGGAGAGTCCCGATCGAGTATATCGGCTTCATCCACTACCTCATCATTTAGCGTGTGGTCCATGCCCACAGGGTCCATGCCCACAGGGTCCATGCCCACGGGGTCCATGTCCACGGGGTCCATGTCCACGGGGTCCATGTCAATGACGTAAGTGAGAACATCCACCGCGTCTTTGGTGGGTACAAAGGTGACTTCCGAGCCGTCAATGGGCACGACCTGGTCGGGGTGGCCTAGCCACTTGAGAGGTCTGTGGGTGTGCCACCTCATTTGACACAAAGACGTGAGGTTGAGACGAGCGCTGCTGGTCACCTTGCCCGTCGTTTGGCCCGCCACCACCGACGGTACAATCGGTACCACGTCGCGTGACGGCGCGGCGTCTCGGGCTGCGGCCTCCAGCGCTGCGCTCTTCTTGGAAGTAATTGTACTGGTTGCTAGCTCCACCTCGAGGCTTTCGACGACGTCGACGAAGAGCTCGTTTTTACGGTAAGGCTTCGCGGGAAGGGAATCCAGGGAGTTTCGGAGCTGATCCAGATCCGTAGTCTGCGGGCAGCCGAAGTCCACAATAGCCTCCAAACAATGCTTCAGCACATAGACCATGTCCTCCGGGTGCTCGCTAACCACGGACCCCAACACCATACCAACCCGCCGCAGTAGACTTTGGCTCGCAACCACGTCTTCGTTCCCCGAAATCACTCCGTACAAAAGTAAGTCCGACAGCGGCTGCCGCACCACCGACATGCTACGAGTCAGACGAATCACGGGAGGTTTCATCCCGTCTTCCAACCGCGCACCACGAGCACTGCCAATCAGTGCAGATCTAACTAACTGATCTATCTACAGCACAATGCGTGTGCACCTGTGTGTGCACACGTGTGTGCACGCGTGTATGTGTGGTTACCATCTGCTGACTGGCACCGAGAGGGTGGCTCTTGTATAGGTGGCTGACTACAATGTGTTCGTCTTTGATGATCCCGACCGCAAGCATGACTAGTCGATAATTTATGCACCTCGTCACGACATGAACAGCGGCACTACGGCCACTCCGAATTCGTCGCCGTTGTTGCCGTTTGCCAGCTCCCCGCAGGAGTGCACGGCGGTCACGATACACGACGACCAAACGACACAAGCAAGCTCCGTCGCCAAGTCTCGAGCACCGTGCGCGACGCACTCAAACAAGCTGCAACTCATTGAACTATTAACCACGTTCGTCGCCGTTGTCTGCTTGTGGGGAGCATTAGTAATCATCACCCAACCCCCCCTCCGCTCCCGGTACTCCTCCCCTTCGGGTACTCTTCCCCTTCCGGTACTCTTCCCCCCTCCGGTACCCCTCCCCTTCGGGTACTCTTCCCCTTCCGGTACTCTTCCCCCCTCCGGTACC
>NW_011646046.1:49931-67066 GCF_000223845.1 Gregarina niphandrodes | reverse complement strand
CCCTTCGGGTACTCTTCCCCTTCCGGTACTCTTCCCCCTCCGGTACCCTCCCCTTCCGGTACTCTTCCCCTTCCGGTACTCTTCCCCCTCCGGTACGCCTCTCCCGCCCTAACTAACCACGTCGACATCTTCGAACAGGACGATCTGGTGGAGTTTATAGCAGGAGACTCGCCTGTAGGAGGTATGTGTTGCTACGTGCTGTTTGCAAGCGCTGCGATTTTATGTCAAGTTGTATGTAATAGTTTACTGAAAACCAACATGAATATAATTCACGGACTGAACATGTTTTGAGCGAGGCGGCATGGCCTTAAGAAAAGTCCGACCGTGGGCTTGAACCCAGATCGTATCGATCCCAAGCGCGATAGCATGGGAGCAATTAGATGGTTCGAACTGCCTTCTGACGCTTCGGCCGAGACGCAGGCACAGCGGTGGCTGCACGGTAATAGGCACCACACACTGTACCTGCTACTTCGAAGTTATATTGTTAGCCCGAATTGTGGAGCGATCAGTGGAGTGAATAATGCAGGGAATAGCAGAGCTCGGATCAGATCCGCGGACTGTGAGATCTGCGGATCACATCGGCGGTACTGCGTGGTAATCATGCCGCTTGTTGGGGTGTAAGAATGAGGGCGGGTTGACACTCGTGGAAGATCCGAGCTCGTTATCGCCGCCTCGAGACGGTCGTTACGAGACGGTCGTTACGAGACGGCCGTTACGAGACCGCCACCTCGACGGCAGTTAGTTTTTCATTTTGAGAACTCACCCGGCTGTACGACGGCCCCAGGAGTTTGTAAGGGGAGGGATGCGTCCGAGCTGAGGATGAACGCGAAGGAGAAGGAGGCGGGAGGGCTAGAGCTCGTCGTGGTCGGGGGCATCGTCGTGGTCGGGGGCATCGTCGTGGTCGGGGGCGTCAAGAATGTTAGCTGCGGCGTTGTCCAGCAATTGGTCCAAGTCGTAGTCGTTGGGATCATCTATATTAAGCTGGGTTAAAAGTGCTTCGTTAATATGTTTCCTTAGCAGTGGTAGGTTGGTGAGATCGAACCCAGCATTAAGAAGTCCTGACTGATAAAGGATATTAATGGTTCGGTCAATGTCATCTGGTTGATTATCCACTTGGCTTACCGGTTGTTCCATCACTCGTTGTAGCAAGTTCTTGAGGATTGGATGGTAGGGATTGATTTCTACGGTTTTGATTTGGCTGAGAATTTTTTGAAGCTGCTGATCCGCACCACCAATCTGCGTTTTGATCATTTTCTCATAGTTAGCAGTGAAGCCATGGGATGGAACAGAAATTAGAATGGGCGACTGGAGAAGTCTGTAGCTAATTTTCACGTCAATAAAATGACCGAGAACTTTACGGATACGTTTCACGAGCGGATCATACAATTTTATAATACGTTCCTGATCACGTTCAGCATTCTTAGTATGTATAATGATGTCTTGTGGGCTGACATCATTGTATTGTAATCGAACCAGATGCTCAATAGAGATCTGTTCACGCTCGATAGATTGTAATTTGAAATTTTTATATTTCTCACTTTGTACTAAACATCCTTCATCAAATGTATTGGACAAGAGCAATACTGGTACCTTATTCCTGACATAAAACTCGATAACAGGGATATTAACATCAAACTCCGTCGATCCATAATGATAATAATATATATCTTTTTGATGAGTCTTCATCGAACTCACATAATCATCCAATGTTGTCCATCCCATAACCATCCTATCATCTATCCTATCATCTATCCTATCATCATCATCATCCAACTTTATAGTATCCTTCACATTAATTGATTTGAAACGATATAAAGATAAAATCTTTTCTTTCATTTTCTTATCTGTCTCATGTGTGCATCCTAACGCCATATTCTGATCATATCCTTGCCAAAATTCTCGCATATATTTCTTCGGATATGACTTTGATAAAGTTCTCAACATTTCAAATGTCTTCAATAAAACCTTTCGCTTTATTTGACGTACAATTCTTGAATCGGTCAACGATTGACGATCCACTTTGAGCGGTAAGTTATCAGCATCAATAATACCATACAAGAAATTCAAATATGGGGGAACAAATCTAAAGTAATGATACAGCATATACAGTATGTGTCCGACATACACAGTATGTGTCCGACATACACAGTATGTGTCCGATATACAGGTGAAAGCCCGCCGGCCCAGACCAAGACGACCCGTAAGTGGTATGTAAACTTACTTATCAAGATTGTTTGCGACAAGAACTCTTTTAATGAATAATTGAAAGTTGCTCTGTTCAACTTTATTTATATCATTAAACACATCTTCTTTACCTCTTTGGGGTACGAATATAAGACCTATAAAATCTGATTCACCGCTCTGGGCAGTAAAATGTATATGAGTTATTGGGTCTTTATTTTTATTCCAATGTGTCTTGAAGAATTTCGAATATTCTTTTTCATCTTCATCCCTCACATCCTTTCTTAACCATATGGGCTTTTCAAGATCTAGTCTCTCATATTCTTCTGTTGCATGGAACTGCCCGATTGATATTGGGTATTTCATGAAGGTATCATACGCCAGTATAATTTTTTTTAGTTCCTGCTTGTCTAAATATCGTGTTCGTAAATCCTTCTTTATTATCAGTTCAACCATCGTCCCATGATCACCAACAAGCTCCTCCTCATCCTTTGCAACTGTGTAGGACGTCCTATCCAAACTAGTCCATCGATGTACATCTCGCTCCTGTTGGCATTTGCTATGGACTACCACTTGATCCGCCACTAAAAACACACTATAGAAACCGACCCCAAACTTGCCAATGACATCAGCGCCCCCAAACTTGCCGTAATTACGCGCGCTACTGTTCGCTATTTTACCCAGCCGATCTATCAAATCCTTCCTGCACATTCCTACACCATTATCCACCACAAATATTCGGTTGTTTACGTCATCCACTAACACCTTGATCTCCCCCTTGTACCCTGCATCCTCACCATGACCCTCGTCACCATGACCCTCGTCACCATGACCCTCGTCACCATGACCCTCGTCACCATGACCCTCGTCACCATGACCCTCGTCACCGCGACCCTCGTCATGCATAAGCCTACTCAACCGGTATCTCTCAATTGCATCATTACAATTTGACACTAGCTCCCGGAGAAAGATATCCTTATCTGTGTACAACGAGTCAATTAAGATGTTCATCAACTCCGCTGTCTCCGCCTCAAACTTGAATGTCGTCTCAAGCGACGCTGTTCCAAGCGACGCTGTTCCAAGCGACGCTGTCTCAAGCGGCATCGAAGCCGACGCTGACGCCACCGTAGCCGCCGCCACCAGCACCACCGTTGCAACCCTTAGTAGCATCGTACTTCGTGAGCGGCGTAATAAAACCACGTTTTCGTCTACGCCTCTCTTGATCGTCTGTTGCTCGTCTGTTCGCTAAAATTTTATACCCAAGCTCCCTAGGTCGATACGCTTTGAGATGTACCGAGAGAAAACTGCGTGCCACCGACAGATTGCACTCGCCACTCACATAAACCCAGCAGGCGGACTGAGGGTTCACCAAATTTAATGGTAGCTCTGTTGAACGCCCGCTGCGCTTTCGAGCACCCCGCCCGGGCTAGAATATTTCCTTTGTGGTGTGCGTGAGAGAACAAACGAGCTTCCTCTCAGCTCTAAACCCATAAAAAAACCTCACAGTAACCCGGTCCCTCTGGTGACCCAGGATTCAGGACTTCTAGTGACGCAAGATGAACGAAAGGTCTAGAGCGACTGCAGGATTGTTCCCAGCATTCGTGTACTTGGGGAGTAAAGAAAAGACACTCCGCGTCGCGTACCACCAATTGCGGACAAGCCCCACCGAACTGTGACCATCCCCTTTCGATTTGTCATCCACCCACAATAGTCCTCTCGTAGTAACTGATGCGGAAGTGATTCGAGAGCTGAAGGAACAACGCAAACATGTGTGTGCGTATCTTGGTTTGGAAATACAGGATGAACAAAAGGATGACGGGGATGACTCTAATGATGATGGCTCCGATTCCACGGGCCGACTAAACATCGACGACGAACTGAAGAACGGGTTTCATATTTCATTCTGTGACTCGTTTCTAGTCCAGTAAGCATCTGCCAACACGTCCGGCTCGTCCTTCCCTCTGTCAGTGACATGTAGTCCCTTGTAGTGATTACCAGAGGGATGCATTGGTATCTCATGTGGCCAATTCAATTTCAGAGGTGATGCCCTTTTCGGTGGCAATTACAAATCGACTTAAGATATTAACGGATAACAAAAGCATGCGAAAGTATGTCGTGTTGTATGTTGATGCTGACAACTCGGTTTTCGTTCGTCTGCAGAAAGCAGTCTGTGATGGACTCGGCATTGGATTGCGATACATGACGAGCTTCAGACCTCATGTCAGTTTGATGTGCGTCAACCCGCAACAGCCGTCAGCCCAGCCAAGTGACAACCAGGTGGCGGGTGGTCAGGTTGCGGGTGGTCAGGTGGCGGGTGGTCAGGTTGCGGGTCACCAGCAGGCAGCGGGTCACCAGAAGGTAGCAGGTGACAACCAGGTAGCAGGTGACAACCAGGTAGCAGGTGACCAGCAGGTAGCAGGTGACCAGCAGGTAGCAGATGGCAACCAGGTAGCAGCTGACCAGCAAGTTGCGGGTGACAACCAAGTTGCAGCTGACCAGTGCCGTTTTGAAGAGATATTCCCTTCATCGCTCCCTCCACCAATGCCATTCAAGGGCGAAGTTTGTAGGGTCTGGGTGAGTCATTTACGCATGCTATTGGGGCGTCGTATATATAATTTCGGCCTGGGAGGTATGCATGGAACAACTTCTGCGTGAATATAAGACAACCCTAGAATCCCTCCCAATTTTATCTTTGCCCCCTCCGAATGGCGATCACACAAGTCCCGGTCTTGAGGCAGGTATTGAGGCAACAAAAGGAAGGCTAGGAGAGAGTCGAAAGCGAAACCTACAGGATGATGACATGGCCGGAGCAGATGGTCGAAAGAGAAATGTGGGGGGAGTCATAGTCGGTGCAGGTAGCCCTAGCAGAGGCGTTAGCCTTGGCAGAGACGGTAGCCTTGGCAGAGGCGGTAGCCCTGTGCTGGTGAGTCCTGTATCCCTGAGTCCTGTTGAAGAACTAAATGTCGACCAAATAATGCTATGGCTGGAGGCGGCTATAAGGCTTGCCGTGAACCAGAGTAAAACATTCGAGTTACAAACAATGGCCATCGTGAATGTGTTGCAGAAGGCAATCTATATGGTCAATCGATGGTCCATTGCCCCATTGACTGATCCGGTTGCGGGCACGCTGAGCAGTTGCGAAATGGTGGGTACTTTATTTCCGAATTTGGCTCCGAGTCCGGAGACGGAAAAACTGGCTCTTCGGGTCCCGATTGGTTTGTTGCCCTCTTGGCTTTCCTTCGCGGACTACTCGGCTCCGTTAGAAGAGTGCACAAAACTCTCTCAGCTGCTCTTCAGCTCACTCACGCCAGTCCGGTGGCCGACGGGAAGCTGGGCGGACCCCTACGTCTTCTCCTTCGAATTCAGGCGCCCGCAGGGGACATGCGACATGGCGGTTCCGCAACCAAGCGGATCTGATAGAGGGGCTTTAATCGGCGGAGTGAGTCCTACGAGAGGCACAATCCTCAGCGGAAGCGCAATCCCCACCGGAAGTGCTATACCTTCCAAGCAGATAGCCGACGCGGAGTCTGTTCCCGGGGCGCCGAGTGAGTCTGTTCCTGGGGGGCCGAGTGAGTCTGTTCCCGGAGCGCTGAGTGAGCCCGAGCCTGGGGCCGTTCGTTCAGAGCCTGGGGTTCGTTCGGAGCCTGGGGTGGAAGCAGGTTTGTCGAAGACGTCACGGGCGAGTCGGTACCGGTTGGAGGCGTTGTTGATCAAGCCACTGTTGGGCAAGCCGAGTAGTACCCGACGGCGACCGCTGCGGGAAGAGGACCCGCTGGCGGCAGAGGTGAAGGGCTTACGTGAGGCGGTGCGTCGTAAATGCCGGTGGACTATTTACGCGTGGTTCGTCTTGTGTCGGAAACCCGAGTTAGAAAAGCTCGGTGTGCGCGGTAACGACATCATGTCCGTGTGCGGGAAGGAGTGGCTCCATGTGCAACTCGACCTTCCGCGCATGCAAGAATGGCTACTGCGAGTCCTCCTGTACGTCGCGCAAAGACCACTGCCTGCCCAACCCGCCGCTCAACACGAATACAAACGCCGCGCAAAAACCAAGGTCGCCTCGCCCTACCGCGGACAAGCCACACCACACGCCCTCCAGAAAATGCCGCTCCCACCCCAGACAGCAACCCTCCGAACCCCACCCCGCGACCCGGAACCGGGCACCGAACGGTCTTCTGTCGCGATCGACGCCGAAGTCGAGAACTTTAGCGCCGACACCCGCAACCCAGGTCGGGCTTCCCCCAAAGCCAAGCCGGCGTCGCCACTGGCCCGCGAAGGCGCCAAGAAGAGCAACACGCGCCGAGTCCAAGACGTCAAGAAGCGCGATCCCAAAAAGCGCAGCGGCTAGCTCGCTGATTGTTCGCTGGCTGATGGTCGGCGAGTACCCCACACTCCAGCCGTCGACCGCCCCGTCCTCTATTACTCGCGGGCCGCACTCCACCGTCGAGTGATCGCGGCGCAGGCCGCCCCGATCTCGCTCGCTTGCGCGCGCGCGCGCGCGCGCGATAAAAATCTTTTTGTAATGAACTGTAGAGGGTGCGGCAAGCTGCCAGCTCACCCGTCGCACCCATGTATTTGCAACTTGACCGTAAGCAGCACGGCGTGCGACAGAGGCGATGTAGTTATGCTTAGACTGTTACATCAAGACGGCGAACTCGCGGCTGGCTGCGCGCGGCGAGCGTCCTTGCGAAGGCTGCAGCCGGTTGCCGGCAGAGGCAAACGCGCTGCGCGCGGCCTTTAGCGGATTGGTGACGGCGGCGGAGGAGGAGGACGGGGGCGCGGCGGCAGAATACCGGGCGGCGCCGTGTCGCGAGCACGCGCGGACGGAGGGGACGCTTTGCGGACTGCGGGAAGGCGGGTTGCGGCCCGGTACTACGGACGGCGGGTTGCGGCAAGGCAGCGGGCCGCTGATGGAGGGGGGCCGGCCGACGGAGCCGGCGCGGCCTTTGGCGGAGGCGGAGTACGCGGGGTTGCTGCTGCCGGTCGACTACTCGGGAGCCGAAGGTCGTGCGCGCGACTTGCGCTCGCCTGCTTCGCGCTTGGTTTCGGACCCGCACTCGCGCTCCTCAGGTGCCGGCGGTGACTCGGCGTTCAACTCGCGTTCCGCGCCCGAACCGCGGTCTCGCGCCGTCGCCGAGACCTCTCGCTACGAGGGACGCACCACCCGCCTCGCCGGCGACCGTCTCTCCGCCGAGCGGCCGACTGCGGGAACCGGGGATCGAACCGGCGACCGAACCGGCGCCGGGGATCGAACCGGGGACCGGGCGGGCGAGTCGGCGTACGCCATGCAGGGTGGCTACCTCTACGAACCCGCTGTAGAACCGCGCTACGCCTCCGACCGCCTCCCCAACGCCGCCTCAAGCAATGAGTCGCTTCTCGGTTCCTCGCGCAAAAAGTGCGATAGCACAGACGCGGACTCCGACACCAGCCCGAAAGCCGGCATCAACGAACGCAGCAAGAGCTTCAGTCCTGAAGCCTCCGTGAAGAAAATCGGCCCGCGGGGATCCCTCTCCCAAATTTCCACGAAGAACCTGAGGCAGAACAAGCCGCAAAGCACTCCAGGTACGTGCCCCGCCCCTCCTCTTGGCAACAGTCCCGCCCAGCCCAGCGGTAGTTCCTTTCCGCGGTAGTTTCCCTTCCGCGGTAGTTTCCCTTCCGCGGTAGTTTCCCTTCCGCGGTAGTTTCCCTTCGGCGGTAGTTTCTCCCCCCGTCCCCTCTGTGTTGTCCGCGGTAATCCTTTGTCGACGTAGGGGGTGTGAATGATACGTCGGTGTCGACGAGTGCGGGTGCTCCTATGGGAAGCAAGACGATTTACTCGCGCAAGTTTTTGTCATTGAAGACACTGCGTGTTCAGGGTTTGCCTGGGTACGCATTGAGTCACGCGCGTGCGTTTGAGTGGCTGGGCAAGTACGGGAGTGTCCAGAAGTTGGTTGTTGTTGACAAGTCTCCTACATCGGTGTTGGACGTGGAGTATGCGACGATGGAGTCAGCGCGATTGTGCATTTTGGATGCGCACGGCAGTATAATTCGTACAGGTAATGGCGAGAATGAGTTCCGCATTCGAGTGTGTCCAAGTGTAGTGCACTTTTGTCCCCAATACTTGCACGGTTTAACTTGTCATAATCCTCGTTGTGTCGATCTCCACACTAGCGAAACCTGCGACTGGATCCGAGCGCTCTCAGCTACCGCCAGCAGCAGACAGATTAGCGAGATCAAAAGAGATATTGTTCGTGAACTCCGCGCCCCTTGGAAGGCCTCTAAATGCAAGCCAAAACTCCTTGGTGAATCCGAACAAGCCACCTACCATAAACTCAAACTACATGACCATGCTGCCCAAATCATCCAGTATAGCCCTGTGCTGAACCAACTGTACACACACCAGAGTTTTTTATAAATTGAACTCTAGCCTCATCGAGTTCTACCCACCACACTGGATTCTACTCACCACACTTAATTCTACTCACCAATTACTTACCAAACGCTGATTCTCGCTTCCACGCGCTTGACTCGCTTCCACGCGCTTGACTCGCTTCCACGCGCTTGACTCGCTTCTACGCGCTTGTCTACCTAGTTAGTTTGCTGTAGTCCGGTCTTGTCTGGTGTAGTCCAGTCCATTCCGACCCCTCGCTCATGTCGCCCACGCCGCAACAGCCCCGCACAGAGCAGATTGATCTCGGTCACGATGCCCACGAGCTTGCAACCAACTCCCAGGAAGACTTGGCCTACTTTAATCAACTCAAAATGATCGCTCCAAATGTCCCTCAAGACGTGATCGCTTTCGCCATTGGACTGCCACAACCACCAAATTTCGCCGTGTTAGGATACCGCCAAGGAAATCTTAATACACAAGCGGCCTCTATCATCTCACACGAAAAATTGTAAGCCCATCCTTGAGGCCACCCCTAGCCCTGACCACCCCCACCCCTAGCCCTGACCACCCCCACCCCTAGCCCTGACTACCCCCACCCCTAGCCCTGACTACCCCCACCCCTAGCCCTGACTACCCCCACCCCCGGCCCTGACCACCCCCGCCCCTAGCCCTGACCACCCCCACCCCTGGCCACGACACCACCCCTGGCCACGACATCACCCCTGGCCACGACACCACCCCTGGCGCGGGGCATATCTGGATAACATTGGCGTCTTAGTTTATCCGTGCTTCCAAGCACCAAGAAATTCGCGACCAAGTACCTGCTCGAATTGGATGAATTTCGAAGGATGTTCGAGGAAGGAGGCGAGTCAGACGGATGGGGGAACCTGCCTCCCGACGGGGCCGCAGGGCAACAGGCAGCGGCTATCGGCGACCAAGGGTACCAGTCAAACGAAGGCAACAGGATTGAATCCGTCACAAAAAGGAGACGACGGCAAAGTGAGAGCAGCCCGAGAACCTGGGGCTGAACCTTTGGGCTGAAGTCTGGGCTGGGCTCAGGACCTGCTCCTGGTCGAGTGGTCTGGAACCTGGGGCCGGGCTTTTCCGCCGAAGATCTTGATGCAGACTTTCTCGTGGTGTGCAAGAGCCTTCTCCGTCATGGCCCGACCGCAATGTTTGCAGGGGAGACGTTTCGTGCCGCCGCTCGAAGCGAAGGTAGGCGGTGAGGAGTCCTCATCTCTGCTAAGTGCCGCCCTGCAGAGCTTCTCGTGGTACTCCAGGTTTCGCGGTGACGAGAAGTTCCGTGAGCAGTTTCGGCAGGACAAGAACTGTTGCTCACCCGACATCCGGTCCGGCAGCGTCCGGTCGGGCAACGTCCGGTCCGGCAACGTCCGGTCCGGCAACATCCGGTCGGGCAACGTCCGTTCCGCCAGCGTCTTGTCAAAGCGTGCCGCAGAGTCGGGTCCTGCTCCCAGCGCCCCCCGGTGGAGGTGGAAGCTCGTCTGTTTGCTCAGACGCCGGTTGCAGTGGTGATGCGCGCCTTCCGGAAAAGTGGCTGTCGGAAAGGTGGTTGTTGCGGGAGTGGCGCCTGGAACTCGCGGAAAGGTGCTGAGGGCACGCTGCTGCAGTTGGTCGAAGAGCGCACCGGACTGGCCACGCTGCTGCGCGAACTGTTCGAGCGAAGGGGTCAATCGCAACCGGCGCGAGACATAGCGGCCCACAGCAGACTCTCCGAGACGTAGCGCTTCCTCACCGCGCGCCCTCACGGCGGTCACTGCCGCCCTCACGTCCTCAGGCGCCGGGCCAGCCTCGACCTGGACAACAGCCGCCTGGCTGGCAGTTGTCTGGCCGACAGGTGCTTGAGAATTGGAGCTCTCTATGGTGTGCCGCAGGTCGTCGATTTCCTGCAGCACGGAGTGGAGCTGGTCGTACAGCTCGTCCAGGCTGATGTTCCCGTACAGTTGCTGCTGTAACGGCCGTCGCCGCTGCCGGTCGCTGGAAGGGCCGTCCGGCAACTGGCTCCTGTCTCGCACATCCGTTGAGCCACTTATGTGGCTAGCCGGGGGATGGCTTGATGGTGGATGGCTTGAGCCGGAGGGGGTATCGAGTCGGTCTGAACCCACGCGGTCTGGACCCACTCGGTCTGAACCTACCCGGTCTGAACCCACCCGGTCGTGATCTGCACCCGAAAGACTTTGGGCTAGATGTCCCTGACCGAGATGCCCCTGACCGAGTTGTCTCTGACCTGGGTTGAAGTATTTTTCTTCCGTTCTAGAGGCTATTGAGTTGGAATCACCACCCGGGGCCGAATTGAGGGGCTTCAAGATCTCTTCGTGGTCGCTTGGGAGGAAAGGGTGAGACAGGCGCTGCTCCAAAGCTTTGGTGTCATGACCCAAGTCGGGTGCCGGCGCTCCTTCCGCCGGAATCTCAATGGTCACCTCCACTGACGACTCTGAGCCAGCACTCGAGTCTTCGTCCAGTTCGTCAGACTCGTCTTCCTCCGTCTCTCCGCCGTCCTCGCTCTCGTCAACATCAATGGAATCAGATGACGACAGAGACGAGGAGGACTCCTCGCTGCTGCTGCTACTACTACTACTGCTTATGTCGGAGACCAACGACGAGGACGGAGGCTCCACTGCAATGCCGTCGCTACAGGACGAGTTGTGGAGGGACGGAATTGTTGTGTCCTCAAGCGACCCAGCGATGGCCTTATCGCCCTTCTGAATCAACGCCTCCAGCGACCGCCGCCGTGGTCGCGATCGAGTGTACTGCAGTGTTGCTGGCATTTAGCACACGCGTGTGCAACCCAATTTATGGCGCAAAGAGCCGGGTGGGCGTGATTCCCAGCGCTAGTGCTGCTTTCAGTGCAAGTGCGTGCATTGCTGAGGGTGCCTACGTGGCGTTACATATCTACAAAAAAACATTTTCGTTGCATCGACCACTGCATCCACCGTCGTTGGAACCAGCAAAGTGGCATTGTTGCGGTTCGCCGAGTGTAGTTTATGGCAGATAAATGTCTACGGCGTTTTTGAATTCCGATACATCGTGATGGTAGTCGGGGACAGCGTATCTGAGTACGGGGTCTTCTGCTTCCAAAACGGATCTGAGTAACACGATGGTTTGGGCGGCGTCGTCCGCTATGGGACCGATGAATTTGAAGCCCTTGGGTAAAGTCGTTATACTTTGGCCGATTGCTCTGCAAACGGGAAGGATGATTCCGAGAACAACGCACATGGTTAGCTTGGTAGACTGAGAAGTTAAACTCAAGCCCCGGTGAAGAAAGCTGAAGCCAGGTCCCAACTTCTTCTCAGAGACGACTATACCCCAATGGTATAAATTGGGCAAGGCGACCAAATATTTGTATGCAAGACCAAAACAGATCAAGACAAACTGTTCACTGGTCCACGGACTTTCGTCCCCTTCGGATAGAGCCGACTCCAGGTCCGGAAAATTCCGAATCCAAATGTTGTAGTTGTCCATGGCGTTGTAACAGGAATGCACCCGTCGAATCCCGTCATCTGGATCCTGCAACTCTGCACCCTCCAACTTCCTGCCGCAGTCTTCTTCGATTTCGACCGCCTCCTCTTGGATACATCTGGAACATTTACACAGGAAAAACTTGGTCTCTAACAAATGTCTCCGCCTTAAATTCCTTCTTCCAAATGCTCCATTGATCGCGCCAGGTTGTCCCGAAAAGTAGCTAAAGGTAAGTGGTTCACCTGGACCGATGTCTCTGGTCGCTATGACTGAGCAGAGTCCCTCCTGGGTTCCTGGTTTGCCATCAGCCTGCTTCGTCTTAATCAATAACAGTGTGTTCGGGTCGCAGGAATGCGCCATCTTCGACACCAGTCTGTAAAGGAGAACCTTCTCACTCGTACGATGTGCATTGCAAATCATAGTCATCGCAAACTGCTTTAGTGCTTCTATATCCACCTCGTAATACTTTGGCAACATCTTCCACAACTTCTCATAACCAATCTCCCGAAGCTCACTACCTCCCTCCTGACCATCTCGCCCTGCAGCACATGACTCTGCAATCGTCGTTACAGCCGTAGAGGTTGCAAAATAATCACTCACGTCCGCGTCCTGCAACGTCTCAATATACGCCGCAATGGCCAGCGCTAAATCGTCAACCACCGATTCATCATGCAAGCTCAATTTACATATAACACGAACCTACAACAAACTGAGTCAGACATTTCCTTTCGGCCAATGGGCTCAGTACAACAGAGCTCAGCACCCAACGCTCAGCACCCAACGCTCAGCACCGAATGGTTTGAGAAGGTTACTTTTTGGTAGATTTGAGATTTCGAAGTCGCTGGAAAAACGATGTGAGGTTCTTCAGCCAGAATTAGTTGACCTTTTTTATAACCATGTGCCTCGGCCACTAGAGTACGGCCTCCTAATTCTGGAACATAGCCCAACATATTTTTTTATGCCGCCCCGGCTCAGCATCCATTCACCAGAACCTCAACGAAGTCTGATGGGGAGAAACGATTGATGGGGAGAAACGATTGATGGGGAGAAACGATTGATGGGGAGAACATAGTTCCTGATGTGCACAACTTAGACATTATGTTGCTTTCTCAAATAGACCCCATAGTTGTGGAGCCGAGAAATCGAGGCCTCGATCACGGTAGTCTCAGACCTCAAAGCCAAAATATTCTCCAATATATCCTCGATATTTTCTTTCGTGGTCGCCAAGTTCTTACCGACTACCGCTTCTGCTTCTTCAGGAGTATATTCCATCATAACATTTGACTAACAGAAACAATGTTAGTCCACACACTGAGGATGTGTTGGTAGTGGATCCGGCCCGGTGATAAATAGCCCGCTTGTAAGTGAGTCCTACCCCAAGCCATAAGAAACATTTCTGCGGTTCCGTAACTCTAGCTCTCGTATACAAACAGTCCGCCACTTTGTACAGGGTTTCCGTGTTTGTCTTCCGGGTCTTTGCACCTCGGATTACATCTAGGGCCTCCTTCAGATGGCCTTCGCGCTCTTCGAGTGTTACCAGTTGGTCATTCAGACTCGAAGTCATCAACTTGAACTTCCCGTGAATCTCGTCATAAGCAGTCAACGTCGGCCCGACTAGTTCTAGCTTGCCCTCCACTACCTGACTAATATCCTCCTACCAAACAGTGAAAACACTCTCTTCAAATGTGTTGAAAGCGTGTGTCGAAGGTGTGCATGGACACCAATTATGTGCGTCGAAGGCAAGCCTTACATAGAACCTAGCTTTGGGAATGTTTCTGGTTGACTCAGGGTTAATCTCAAGAAGCCGTTCCGTCGGGATTTGAACGGTACCTCGAGCACCGGCAGCCGGAACGTTCGTGGTCATTTATTAAAAAAGCGATCGCAGACCGGAAAGACCACCGAATTCCCCACGCCCAGCTTTTCTACCACCCTTCCCCGCAACCCAACTGGGACAAAATCCTGGGTCCAGTATGCATAGCGGCATTCCAAACCACTCCCCGGGAAAACCCCACCCGTTTTGGCGGTTGCTGGCCCACAATGGCAATTCGTCGGATTTTCCTAGGGGCAAAATTTGAATATTAAACTTAAGCCTGATACCTTGAATATCAATTCGTCGCCTTTTACTACGGATTGCTTGGTATCTCACTTATGTGTCTCTTCGGAGACGACATCATTTTTTGAAGCTCCTCTGGAGTGGCATAATTGTAAACGGTGTAAAATGGCCCTCGGTGAAAGACGTAATGTAATGGATGCTTGTCATACCAAGATGAGTATGTGCAATTCCTTGCTGCCCCGGGCGATTACACTTTCTCGGCTGCTGTGTCGCCAGAACAAAAAAGTGACGTACTGACAGAATGACGCACGATGCGGCAGGGAGGGAAGGGTCGCGGTGGACTGTATACCGCGCCGCAACGCCCGGCGGTACACCTGGTGTCGACTGCCAGTGGGTTGATGGCATCCCTTGGTGTCACGGCCCTTGAAGTTGGAGGTACGGCCCTTGAGGTTGAAGTTACGGCCCTTGGGGTAGGGCAGAACCTTCGTAGAGTTGGAGAGAGGTTCTGCTAGTGAGAGGGGTGTGCAGGGTGCAGTTGGAAGCATGCGGAGTTTGTTGGGATTGTTGGCGATCGCTGGTGCAGTGCAGCCGGATGGACCTCGTGTGGTATTATATCAGGACCAATGGGCGTTGTACGGACGGCAGTTTAGTGTGTACGATTTGGATGACACGATAATGATTCGTGATATGCCATATTCAGATTTCTTCCTGATGCACGCATTCTTGTATGCGGATCCGTCTACGTGTTTGTTGCACACGACGGACCGTTGGGGTGATTTCGGATGGGCCATGTTCGAGACTACGCCGGGTGTGTATGACAACCGCGGTCGCACACAGGCCGGGTACACTGGTACACGTGGTTGGTTCGGTTACTATGCGGATTTGAAGAAGCGTTACAGTGACAAGAACCTGCACATTATGCCTTCTATTGGTGGTTGGTCGTTGTCCCATTCGCTCCAGCATTGCACACAGGCGGGTGCGCCACAGTTCCTAGGTGCTTTGGTTGAGCATACCAAGTACTGGGGATGGGACGGTATCGACATTGATTGGGAGTACCCGTCCTGCGACGGTCCCTGCGGTTGCCAGGACGAATATACTTGCAGCGCCGATAAGAACGGAAGCTCGACTAACAACAACAGTTCGCCTGGTGACTGGGCCAAGTACGCGGTGTTTTTGAGCACGCTGCGTAAGGAGCTCGACAAACTGTCTTCCTCAACTGGCAAAGGACACTTGTACATGTCCATGGCCATCGGCATGAGCCCTCATCTGCTCAAGGGCGATGCCGCACCCTTCGTGGACCCCACGCCGATCGAGTGGTTGTGCTCCGACACTAGTGTGGACTTCCTGAACCTCATGACCTATGACTTCTTCGGAACCTGGCTGCGTAAGACGGGGCCGCTGGCGCCGCTGTACGACTCGACGTACTCGACCGATGACGACCAGCTGAACCTGAATGACTCGATCTCGAACGTCGTCTCGCGCTGCATCAGTCCGAAGAAGCTAAACATGGGACTCGCGACTTACTCAAAGGCCTGGCGTAAAGTGCAGAAGACTGGCGACGTACCCGGCTTCTTCGTGGAGTCGGACGAGACTATACCGGGTGTGCGTGAAACGAACGCCGGGTGGCAAGTTACGGGCTCGCTGGACATTATCGACCAAGGCGAGAATGCTGCCGCGCCCAAGACAGGTACTTTGCCGTGGTACGAACTTGTGACCAAATGGTTCGACAAGTGCGAACGCACTTGGGCGGCGGGAAGCGAGATTCCTACCTTGTACTGCGCACAGTCGCCGGTCATCTCCGACGATACTCAGGTCTTCATCGCCTACGAAGACCCCGAGTCGTGGTACTATAAGATGGCTTACGCGCAGCGCGCTGGTCTCGGAGGTGCGATTATCTGGACGTCAGGTGATTTCGGCGGTACCATGCAGATGGACAATGCATCGGGCAAGGACATTGGCAAGCCCTTGTGGAGGTCTATCTTCCAGGGATGGTACCGTGACCTTTCCATTAACATTGGAGATGCCAAAATCACCGGCAGTGGCCCCGGCGCCTCCTGGCCTCTGCTCACTAACAAGGACCCCGCCTGCGCTGATGATCAACCCAACTGCAGCTGTCCCCTTGAACCTGAACCCAGACCCAGCAGAACCGACCTCTACCAACAGTGCCAGAATCCGCTCGGCAGTTCCATCGACTGCCCCGGTTGCGGAGATACCGCCACTCCTCCGTCCGGCAACGCCCCTACCAGCCCCGTTCTGCCACCCACCGATTGCAGACGTCCGGCAGATCAACCCGCACCCGCCAAGCTCGATGACCCTCTCAGCTCCTATACCTCCATGGGCTGCGGTGGCAAATCCGGCGGCGGCGGCGGAGACGACTCCACCACACAACCTCCCACTACCGCGACCACCGGCACGACTCCGAGCACCGGTACGACTGCCACCACCGCTCCCACGACTGCCACCACCGCTCCCGTCACTACGCCTGGCAGCGACTCCGACTTCTCGGACGAGGCCAGCTGCGTCGCCAACGGCTGCTCCTGGGAGTGCTCTTAGACATATTTTTCTCCAGAAACCCGATTTAATCGCGATCAAATCGCACACTGTCCCTCCCTCACTTAATCGTACACTGCCCCTCCCTCACTTTGGCCAATGCACGCTCGCCGCCACGCTAGTGGGCAACCGTTCGTTGTCGCTGGTTGAGTGGCGGCTGTCACGTTCGCTATCGCGTTCATCATCACCCTGCTTATTGTTAATGCCTGTGCCACTTCACCGAGGCGGCTCGGACGAAAGTTGGACGTGGCGTTCCGACTATTCTTGCCGCGCGCGGCGTTGCGGTCGTGTGACGAAAAAATCAGTCTCGCTGCATCCGGCTTGAGATGTGGTGGTCTAGGAAGGTCTTTTAGATCAGGTACTGGTCTCTTGAGGGCCGGCCTCCAGCGGGCGGCTCTTCAGAGGGCGGCTCTTCAGAGGGCGGCTCTTCAGCAGGCGGCTCTTCAGAGGGCGGCTCTTAGACGTCTAGTGTGCGGTTGATAAGCCACTCGACCATGGCAGGGTCCC
>NW_011646046.1:43468-49911 GCF_000223845.1 Gregarina niphandrodes | reverse complement strand
TAGTGGGCAACCGTTCGTTGTCGCTGGTTGAGTGGCGGCTGTCACGTTCGCTATCGCGTTCATCATCACCCTGCTTATTGTTAATGCCTGTGCCACTTCACCGAGGCGGCTCGGACGAAAGTTGGACGTGGCGTTCCGACTATTCTTGCCGCGCGCGGCGTTGCGGTCGTGTGACGAAAAAATCAGTCTCGCTGCATCCGGCTTGAGATGTGGTGGTCTAGGAAGGTCTTTTAGATCAGGTACTGGTCTCTTGAGGGCCGGCCTCCAGCGGGCGGCTCTTCAGAGGGCGGCTCTTCAGAGGGCGGCTCTTCAGCAGGCGGCTCTTCAGAGGGCGGCTCTTAGACGTCTAGTGTGCGGTTGATAAGCCACTCGACCATGGCAGGGTCCCGGTGCGAGAAGAAGGCGCTAGTGGCTGTGTCGAGAGCGGTGATCTTGTTCATCTCTTCCTCTGTCAGTTCGAAGTCGAGAACGGCTAGGTTTTCGGTCATACGTTCCTTGCGCACCGTCTTGGCTAACGAGACGACTTGGCGCTGGAGAAGCCAACGGAGTACGACCTGACCGACGGACTTACTGTATTGTTTGCCGATGGCCGTGATTTGCGGGTTTTCGAACAGCTTATTGCGGCCTTCGGCGAAGGGGGCCCAGGCTTCGGGCTGTATGTCGTGGCTGAGCATCCATGGGACGGCATGGAGTTGTTGGTTGAACGGGTTGACTTCGACCTGGTTGACTGCCGGCCGGATCTTATTGAAGCCGATTAAGTCGACGAGGCGGTCGGGCGTGAAATTGCTCACACCGATCGCACGCATCTTGCCTTCGCCGTACAGCTCCTCCATCGCACGCCACGCCCCGTGGACATCGCCGAACGGCTGATGGATCAGGTACAGGTCTACGTAATCAAGCTGCAAACGCTCGAGCGAACGCGCAAAGTGCCCCTTCACTCCTTCGTAACTCGCACCCTCCACCCACAGCTTGGTCGTCACAAACAACTTTTCACGCGGTACACCGCAGCGCTTCAACGCACGACCCACTGCCGCCTCGTTCCGATATGCAGCCGCCGTGTCGATTAGACGGTAACCAGCCTCAATCGCTTCCACCACCACCCGCTCACACTCCTCCTCGTCCACGATCTGGTACACACCGAACCCTAACAAAGGCATCTCCACTCCATTGTTCAACTTTACGCATGATTGCCCGACCATTTACACAGACGACAGAGGGGAAAAAAAGATCGCGACGGCAACCCCACAAAAACGTCTCTGAAGCCGGCAACTCGAGCGTCTCGGACGGGAGCACCTCCGACGGGCGGGACCGGATAGTCGGCGTCCACCACGAGAACAGCACATTGGCGACGAGCTACTGGACTGGCGGATCGGCTACCGGTATGGGCCGAGGTTTTCGCGGTCGGTAGGTAGGATGGGCTGGAGAGAGCGAAAGGAGTGGAGGGAGAACCTCTACAAGAGCAAGTTCCCTGCGCTGTGACTGAAGAGGAGTTTGAGGATTGGGTAGATTCGGTGGCTTCGTCGTGGAGGGAGATTTGCTACCACGTACACGGTGAGACGCTGGTTGCTCGCATTTGGTCGTTGTTCCCAGTTGGAGTAAGGTCGCGTGTAGATCGACAAAGGGCCCGGGGTGAGACCTTTATTTCGGAGGTAGCGAAGGTCCTTTACCCCGACAGCACATTGCTTGGGCGGTGCCTGAAGTCGGTGCTGATTGGCACCGACTTCACACACCGGTAATGACGGTGCGAGGTGTTTCAATTGTGGTCGGAAAGGTCACTGGAGCGCTATGTGTGATGGGACCTGTCTGACTGACCAGGGCGCTGCTATGAGGGCGTTCGTGGAGCTTGAGACAGACGATCAACGGAGACAGAAGCGAGGCGACGATGTGATGCAGGTCGAGGCGCAGTTCTGAAGCAGAGCCAAGGGGGACGGAGAGAGGAACTGCATGGCGGACTGGTTGTCCCGCTACGCCGCAGAAGATGCGGACGGTGACTCACTTGTGAACATTCGGCCCGGCTGGGTCCGGTCCGAAGGCTGGGTGGGGGTATGGTGCACTGGGCAAACATCGTGGCTGCGGTAGTCATATTCCCGTTGGTCTCGCCACCGTCGGTCGGGAGCCCGCCTTTTTTGGCGAACGCGTTGCCGTACGCCGAACGGTACGTCCGGCGACACGTGTTGTCGGCAGACTCGAAAGAGGTGGAGTCTGCGCTCCGTCGGTAAGCTGGAGGGGCGTTTCGGGCCTCAGGTTCCGGTCCGGTGTTATGATCTGACTCCATTTGCAGGTTCCAGGTGTGCGAGGTGTTACAGGCGGCGGGTGTGTTAAGTGAGGAGTGGTTGCTGACGCAACACTACTCGTCGCTCGGATTGCACACGATGCGCACAATGGTGTTCGATGTGGCTGACGGGTGGCTCCCGAACCCACTCTGGCGCACACTCAAGGCCGTGTACGCCTGCCAGGCCGCGGGCGTGCTCCTGAACGGTATGTATGGCGCCTACGTTTTCGCCGCGCATCAACTCGGGCCCCTCCAGACCGCACAAGATGTCGAACATAAACTCAGACATGTTTTCGGCCTCCACACCACCGCCCCCGATCTCTCTTTGGCGCCACCGCGACCCCCGCCCAGACCCAAACCGCGCGGCAGACGCCGTCGGAAACCCACCAACTGGCGGTGACTCAGCGGTGACCTCACCCAGGTGGCCGGAGGGTGATTTTGTGGCGTGACCGCAGAGGGGGAAAGCGAAACTTATAGAGAAAGACCGGATGACCTCGTTGTTGGGGCTTCGTGCTAAATGGTGTGAAATTTTTGCATAATTGATGAAGGTGTATGAGGCAGTGATCTACCGCAACGGCAGCACGGTTGTCAGGGCCAAGTGTGAAGGTATGTGTGTCCGCAGAGACGCGCCTGCAACTACGCTGACGATTAGAGCGCCCTACGTGTTTGCCACGAGGCCGTCGGACAAGTTGGCGGTCACGTCGTGTTCGCCAAGTTGTCGTGTGGTCAAGTCGGAGTTGGTGAAGAGGCATGTGACGCGGGAGGCGTTGATCGAGACGCTGAGTCCGGAGATTAGAGACTTGTACGCGACGCTCAAGCTGAAATTGCGCGAACACGCCACACAGTGCAACCAGTTGCAGTGTCTTGAGAGCCGCAAAGAGGCGCTGGAAAAGCTCGCCGATAATATGGCTGACCCACGCGCCATCGTGTCCGCCATGGGCTTCATGAAAAGACCCTTCCGGTACGGCCCTGGCCCGTGGATGAGGGGCCCTGGCCCCTGTATGAGGGGGCGGGGGGGCCCTTGGATGAGGGGACGGGGAGGGCCTGGGATGAGGGGACGGGGGGGGCCGGGTGTGAATGGCCGATGCGCGAGAGGCCCGGGCAGGGAAGGCAGGGGACGTCAGGGCAGAGGGCGTCAGTTCCAGGGCGCCCCTGTGTTTGACCGCACGGTGGACAACGCCATGGTGCTCGAAGAAGAAGACTGCGGCCCGGAGGAACCGCTGGACCAGCGGCTCAACCCTGTCACGGCCGTGGGGAACGACACCGCCATAGACCAGGAGGTCGCTAGCGACGACTCGTCCTCTTTCTCAGAGGAGCTCGCCGAACTGGCGTGGGGTGATGGTGATGGCAATGGGGACGACGAAAGCCAGGAGGATGGCGAGGGTGAGGATGGAGCGAAAGGGACTGCAGAGGCCACGGAGACAGCAGAGACGTCAGGAAGGAAAGGCGGAGAAGGGTGTAGGAGGAAAGGCGGAGAGGAGAGATGGCGGAAGGGCCGTCGCGGTGTGGTGGGTGTGGTATGTCGGGTGATGACACAGGCGGCGGAAGAGGTGAGTCGGCTCGACCTAGAGTTGATTGACTTGCACACGCAGGCGGATTTCCTGAAGGATGAGATAGTGACGTTATCATATCAACTGGATCAGGAGCTGGGTCTGATGGTGCGTCAGCCGTTGGCCCGTCAGAAGCCGATGGCTACTGACGCACTGCAGCAGCTCATGGCTCGGGTGGAGGTGCCCAGGTGCGAAGTCATGCACGATATTCAGGCGATTGTCGAACCCGTGCAGCGTCGGCAGGATGCTGCCATGGAATCGGCACTTGGAGCGGATTCGGCACCTGGAGCGGATTCGGCACTTGGAGCGGAGACGGGAGCGGAGACGGGAGTGGAAAGGGGAGCGGAAAGGGGAGCGGAGGCGGGAGCGGATGACTTGATTGTAGACCTGGATCTTGAGTTCTTGTTGGGTAATAGTAGCTGGCATCCGGTGTATGACTTTAAGTTTGTTGGCGACAACTTGGAGACGTGCAAGGTAGATTACTATGCCGAGGTGGTTCAGCATACGAGGTTGGACCTGTTGGGTGACGTAAGTGTGTATTTGAGTTCAGGTGGTGTGAATGAGAAGCCTAGTCCTGATCCGCAGGAGAAATTGTTCGTGGACATTAAGGAGCCGGTCCGCCGGGTTCCGATGCCGCGTCCTATGGCGCGTATGTTGGTGGCGGAAGTAGCGGAGGAACAAGACGGGAAGGAGCGGAGTCACAGGGCCCGGAGGGCGGCGCATTCTGGGTCGGATCACTTTGGTAACCAGCGAGTGTTGTTGGCGGAGGGTACAGTGGTGAAGTCGAAGGGAGGGCCACAGAGGTTGTGTTTGGCGTCGTTCGAGCTGCCTTCTAGAATTTACCATCAGGTATTCGCTAATAATCCGACGGCTGCGTACCGTGCGTTTTACATCACCAACCAGTCGGAGTTTACACTGATGAACCATGCCACAGCCAACGTCTTCATAGCCTCCCAATTTATCGGCGCAAGCAGACTCCACGACTACTGCCTCCCAGACGCCGAAGTATGTCTCTATGGCGGCATAGACGAAGCCGTCAACGTTAAATGTCTCACCGACGGTAATGAGACTTACAACTCCACTACTGGAAACCTACTTGTAGGAAACGGTAAAAAGGAAACCAGATCAACCAAATTGCATATACACAATACACATGAAGATGTAGATATCAATCTCATCATATCATACCCCTTCCCCAGCGTCAAAAACGAAGCTATCAAGGTCACCGTCCAAGATTTAACCATCACAAAAAATTTGCAAACCTGCACTTACCACACTGACGTACTTGCAGCACACAAAAATCAACAGACTAAATTCTTGCACAACGAGACTACCGGCTCCGTCATTGAACATAGGGAACTGAAGAAAAAGGACGAATTCGACACTGTCGGACTCGTGTATGCCATTGAATACCCTAAGGACCAAGAGATCACCATAACTTTTTAAATTTCGAATGTTTGACTTAATTAATAGGCTGACTTAACAGACACATGACGAAAGAACGGCGACGAATGAATGATGGTTCCTCTCCGCCCACCGTTGTTGACTGTTAGCATACCTTCCCTCCTTAGCTCCCCTCTGCAACTAACTAACTAACTGAGTTGTCATCGATTGGTATGTCTGCTGGGCTGTCGTGTGCTGTAATTCGCATTTCTCGTTCCGCCGTTGGGGTGCGTGGCGAGGCACTCCTGGCAGAATCGGTTCTGAGAGACGCGGTTTTGATAGACGCGGTTTTGATAGACGCGGTTCTGACAGACGCGGTTCTGACAGACGCGTTCTTGATAGATGAGCTCTTAATAGACGAGCTCTTGAGAGACGAGACGACGCCGGCGGAGGCGGAGGCAGTGGCCAGAGTGTCCTCGGTGTGCGCCTGGTCGAGCGCGTGAGGTTGTTTCCAGGGAAACTGGGACGAGAGAAAGTCTTTGATACGTGCGGCGAAGACTTTCATGCGTTTCAGGAGCGCGACTGCGGTTTCTATGGAAGCTGCTTGCCGGTCTTGAATGTTGGCGAAGCCGACCCAGAGATTGTCCTTCACCGCGGGTGGTAGGTTGCTGTATGCTTTAAGAGTGAGTCCGAGCCAAGGGAGGCAGAGAGTGGCATTCGTGTGTCGCGCGAAGTGTTTGCCTCGTTTCGCGGAGCCGCGGCCCTGTAGACCTTTAACCATGCCCTCGGCGGACCGTTCGCAGGCCTGCCACCACTGGCGTCGGATGCTAATGAGCCGATTGAGGCTGTGTTCGGCCTGCTTCATGCTGGCCTGCACCTCCTCCTCCTGCCACACACACGTGTCCAATGACTTCGCCAACTTGCCCAACACAATGCTTAGGTCGCCCGCCACTGCACCCACTAACGGACCGAACAGCGCCGACCACTTCACCACCGGCGCCAACCCCACTACGTCCACCGACGTCTGAAACTCACTTGTTGACGGCTGCGCCGTCAACAGTAAATCCAGTTCGCCCAACGGCGTCGGCGGCGGCGCCAAAGAAGCCGGCGAGACTACCGACCCTCGCGAGGCCGCTCCATCTTCCGCTGTCGGGAGCTGAACCAGCTCCCCGAACGCGTTCATCGGGACCACCAACGTCGTCAGTCGCGCCACCGAACCCGCCCCCGTCCCTGCCTCC
>NW_011646046.1:28138-43402 GCF_000223845.1 Gregarina niphandrodes | reverse complement strand
CTCCGCCGGCGCCGCGACTAACTGTTCTCGCACCGTCTGCAGCGTCTCCTTCAACGCGTCTGTTGCCGCCGCCGGCGATTCCGCTACGGGCGATACGTCTACACGCGGCGTCATACTCGTCGCCTTCGCCACCCCCGCTGCAACCGGAACCTCCGCAACCAGACCCGACGCCCCCGCCGCCCCAGCGGTGGCCCCTGCCACCCCAGCGGTGGCCCCTGCCACCCCAGCGGTGGCCAGCAGTTGGCCGGAGGCGTGAACCGGGTCTCCGCCCTCGACCCCAACCCCCAACTCAGTCCCCACTTTCGAGGGCCCGGATGGGACGGAAACGGGGCCTGGGTCGACCGACTTCGCAGGCCGGTAGCCAAGCACCGACCCGCCGGCGCCTGGTCCGTGACCGAGCGAGATGGAGGCGGTGAGGCGGGCAGCAGCACTGCGGCCGGGAAGCGGTGGTGGGGGTGTCTCGTCGACAGCGCGCTGTGGTGGAAGTGTGTAGGCGTGCTGCATAGCGGGCGTGGGGACCAGCGGCGACTCTGGTCGAGTGGCGGGTGACGCCGCCGCGACTCGGGCCAGCGCGGGCACAGGGCTGTAGATTCGGGAAGACTCCTTCGCCGGCGGCCGGACCAGTCCGTTTTCAGACGGGAATGGGAGGGAGCGCCGCGGTACGGGCGGCGGCGCCGCTGGGTCCGAGGTGGCCGACGCGGCAGCCGGTGGAGAGACGGCCGGTGGAGACAGACTCACGGGCGCGGCGTCAGCACCGCGATCGTCGGGGCCGCCGGTGAGTCGTCGACCAGGCACGGTGAGCTGTCTCGGGACCGGGGACAGCTCGGCCACTGTGCTCCGGTCGAGCAGGGTGCTGGACCGAACCGCTGTGCTGCTGAGATCGAGCGCCGCGTTGGGGTCGAGTGTTTTTGGCAGCGTGTTTGGGAGAAGTGTGGTCGCCTCGAGGGAGGCGGAGGTGAGCCGGTTGGGAGAGAGCCCGGCGCGACTGGAGGCGTCTCTACTGGAAGCGGAGAACATGCTGGCGGAGAGCATGCTAGCGGAGAGAACTGACTCATCGTCTTTCTGCGAAGGTGCGAACAAACCACCGTAATCGGACTCCGGCTGGCCGGTGTGGGGCACGTCCCAGTGTCGATTGAGTTCGGCGAAGGTGTCCCTGTGGTGGGTGGTGGTAAGTTGTGTCTGAAGGATGAGGAAGAGGCTGCTGACATGGTAGTAGATGGCGACGCAGTCATTGTAGAGGAGCTGGAACTTCTTCAGCTTGAAGAAGTGCGGCTTTCGCCAGTAGTGTTCTACCGTGGCGTTCTTGAGGAGTTCTGGGTGGCCCTGCATCAATTTGCTCGAGTCGCCCAACAGAGTCCATACGTGGTCTCGAAAGTCATCTAGACTGATCATGGTCGCCTCGAGGTCGTCGCTGTCGGCGGCTGTCATGCCTTCTTCTTTGGACGCGTTCCTTGAAATGCTTTTGCGTATGGCTTTACTGGTCTGCTTAAACAGCGTGTTCGTCTTGGTGAGAATGTTCTTTTTTCGGCGCCCGTCTAGTGGTCGCATGCCCTTGATCTTAAAGCCCGATTCGAATCCAATGAGTGGCTCCAAGACCGCGCTCATCTTATCGCAAACGAGTGAAACCTCATGCACGATTTTATCACGTGCGCGTAATGGCACTATGAACTGGTAGCCGATGAACCCTAAGACGGCTCCGATGTAGGAGCCGAGAGTACAGATGCACATGTCGTAGACGATCTTGGTTGAGTAGTTTCCGTATAGATACACGTGTGTGCTGAAGCCTTGATAAGTGAAGTTCTCCTCCATTTCTGAAGGGAAGTGGTGGATCCAGAAGTTCCAGAAGAAGGGCGAGGCCACGCAGGCGAAGTAGAGAATCCACCGAACCTCATCGTTGTCCTCGTAGCCGCTTAAGCCATTCAACACCATTGGGACCATAAACAGGAAACTGAGAGCGGCCGCAAGTGTGGTCCCCAAAATTCGAAGCGCAGCGTTCCGCGTGGTAGCACCCGTGGCTATGTCACACGTCGTGATTGCGTTGATGCAAATAAACACCGATAGACCACCCCACACAGGACCCCAAAAGTAATGAGCAGGAGGCCGCATATATATCAGGATCGAGGACACCGCTTGAATCATTGTCCACTGAATGCCCAGTCGGTTCCCCTTTACGCCCTTGGGCACAAAGTCCTCCCAGATGCGGCGCAATACGCCTTTCCAGCCTTGCAGACCGCGGTCTTTTGATATCGTGTTCAACCGTTCAATCGCACCCACGTTGAAACGCTCGTAGTCCTTCGTCTCCATACCCACTGTCGTCTTGCGACCCACCGCCTGGAATAAGTCGAACGTCGTCAACTGTTGCACCGTCGCCGTTGGGCCCAACAAACCCGTCTCAGGCAACGCCGGCTCCGTCCCCCCTGCAACATCGACCAGAGACATATCGATCGGAATCTCCGTCGGCAAGATTACACTCGCCCCCGTAGTCGTCGTCGGCACCACTGTACGAGACTCCTCCCGGTCGATGTCGATGACAGTCACCTCAGGCACTAGGCCCCTCCCTTCCGGAAAGGAATCCGTCAAGTAAGCGGGAGACTCCTCGAAATCAGGCTGCACATACGCCTCCCGACGGCCTTCGGTATCCTGGCGACCGATCCCGTCGATTCCGTCTGGGCTACTCAGTCGTCCCCTTTCTGCTCCCGGGCCGTCGGATGACCTTGATGCGTGCGCCAGCCCCGTTCCGTCCACTGACCCTGGTCGTTCCATTGACCCCCGTCTGTCCAGAGACCCTCGTCCGTCCGTTGACCCTGATCCTTTTGTGCTGTCTAGTTCCCTGTCACCGGTCGCATTTGTCATTCGAACAAAAATCTTGCCATCGAACCTCGGAGCTGTCGATAAAAATAGTTCAGGAGGTTGGTCTGTGGTCAATCGCTGCTAGTTTTACTCGACAAACAACTGGCGTTACTCTCCTGGGCGCAACAGGCCGTGAACGAATGAGCACATTAAGGCCTCGAAATAGGCAGAAGGCCTCGAAATAGGCGAGGCCCCGAAATGGGCACGAGGGACCCGCACTAGGCACGGGACCATTTCCGGGGCCACAGTGAATAAGTTAGCTCCTGGACCCCCGGCGGCTCGAACCCCTGCGGGTCGGCTCTGAGAGGTAGTGTTTGATTCCATGCTTGTGCGGTTTGTGGTTGCTTTCCAGCCACTGTCTGGTTCGGAAGCCGAGCTCGATGACGGCGCTGTAGATGTGTTCGATGAGGAAGACAGTGCTGTCGAATCGATCCGACGTTTCGGCAGCGCGTTGCCAAATGTAGTGTCGCACAGCATCGGGTAGACACATAAAGTCTTCAACCGTGGACCCGGTGGCCGACTCCATGTAGCGTTGTGCGAAGATGTTGGGATCATACGCCCCCGGACAGGCGGCGTCGGGAGCAAATTCGCTAGGGAGGCCGTTTTTTTTCCTACATCCACCCGCGTTGTCCGCACCCGCGTTGTCCGCACCGTCCTTAGTCCTATCGCCCCGACGCAAGGCTTCACCGCCCCAGCTGTGCCCGCCCTCCTGTGGGTCTCCCAAAACCTGCGCAGGGGTGGAGTGTCCAATAAGGCTGGTGGTTTGCTCAAGGGTCAAGTTTCCGAACTGTTTTCGGGATGGCGAATGCACCACGGTCCGACTAAGATTCTCGGTCATCCTGATCAGTCTGTATCTGGCGCCGAAGTGTTGTTTTTTTAGTTGTCTCATGATCTCCTTAAGCTCTTCAATTTCCTCTTGTTCGTCTTGACGGAGCGTGTATCGGCGCTGGGACAGCAAGTCGCCGTAAATCAGCAGCACCCGACTTAGAGCGAGAGCGACGTCGTTGAAGTAGGGTCCCAGCACTGTGAGGTGGTATTCCTCGACGATATCGCAGTGTTTGCCCCAGATGTCCAGTTCGAACTTAGTGAGGGGACGTTGCGTGTTCTGTTTGTGTACGCTGTAGTCGGTCATGAAGCCACCCAGGTAAGGGATGGAGACGCTGCTTAGCAGTTGGCTCGGGTATGCCGCAATTGTCGCCCCCTCGGGCGGGTAGCCAGCGGCTGCAGGGGCAGTGCGATGGTGAACGTCATGTCGCGTAACGTTGGTACCCATGCTCGCCGCCAAGTCAACACGGGAAAGACTTAGGTAATTCGACAAAATCGTGTTGGAACGTGTGACCCAGGATTGTACCTGGTTCTCAATGGAATCCTTGCTGTTGGTGTCTTCGTTGTTAACCGTCAACGTTTCGTGCAAACGTGCCACGAAATAAAATACTTTGAAACAGCTATTCACCAACTTCTGATGACGCGCTTGATTCCCACCCGGATCCAGCTGAAGGTACTCCCATGCCGCACCACGATAACGAGTACGCTGCACACTCAACATCTTCCAAATCGTCTGCATCTTCTCATCCAACAAGTTGTAAAACTCCTGCACCGTCAACACTAAGTCCTTTGTCTGAAACCCTCCCTTGTACTGCCTCGGACTTACGCCCGCGCCCACCAAACTCTCACGCCGAGCTCCTTCCTCAACCCCAATTCGGCTGTCCAGCGAAACGAGGTCTGGTGACTCACCCACCTTCACCTCCTCGAGTGGACGTCCACCAGAGGGACGTCCACCAGAGGGACGTCCACCAAAGGGACGTCCACCAGAGGGACGTCCACCAAAGGGATTTCCCTCCTCTTGGTGTTTTTTAAGTTCATTTCGGGCACCGCTGACTCGGGCACCGCTGACTCCGGCACCGCTGGTTCGGGCACCGCTGGTTCGGGCACCGCTGGCTCGCAGTTGCCGCGCGGATGCAGCGTCCAAGAGGTGCTCGGAGCCGACGCGTTTGGCGGCAATACGGGCGGCGGCAGCCTGGAATTCTGCGTCTTGTTTTTCGTCTTCAGTCTCCTGTATGCGGCGTTCGAGTGCCTTGCTGAGTCGCGTTTCGGTTGCTAAGTGGACCATGCCCTCGCCGGTTCCAGCGATGACATCCACGAGGAAGTGTGTGAGGGAGGCAATGGCGTGTGTGGCAGCACTCAGTTCGTCCTCGGCTACGTGGGCGACGGTGACGGGAAACACAGTGGCGAAGACGACATGGCCGAGGACACATCCGAGTAGGTTGCAGAGAAAAGCCATCCACGTTGCCCACATCCAATTGTCTTCGTAAAGGGCGTACATGAATAGCGAAATCGTAATGCCCGAAAACAACAGCAGTAAGTGCCTTTCCTCGCCCATCAGAAAGTACAGGTAGCCCCAGAAGAACGCACATGCAATTGCGTTCGCAAAGAAGAACCAGCGCAACCATGGCGCCTGCTCTAGATAACGCCAACCTGCTATCCATACCGGGATACCTATCAAATTGGCAAAGAACAACGCGAGTATGTTACCACCAATACGGTCAACTGCTCGCAACAGTGACCCACCCACCGTCGGGTCTTGTACCACACAAGCCGCAGTGGCTATGTAACAATGAGCCGGACCCAAGAACTTCGTCCACGACTTTAAGTACAGCGGAATCCCCGTGGTCAAATACACCACCATTAACTGCAACCCTAACCGCTGCGACGCATACCCCCTCGGAAACCACTTGTAACGAAAGCGGGCTACCTTCTCCACAATACCCATCCATGCGCCAAACAATATATAAATTTAGCCCCGACAGCTACAGGAACGACCATCACCGCCTTCATTGCCCGCTGAAATCCCCCCATTGACCGAGCACAATCCACTGCTGAGTGATGTACCGAGTGAACGCCCACTGAACTGTTCTACGCCATGAACGTTCGTCGATGGTGAACGTTCATGAAACCAGCATGGTTGTCTGTGTATTTCAGCTCCAAAATTCCTCCTCCCTTCCCCCTTCCATTTCCCTTCCCTTCCCTCCTTCCCCTCAGCCACCCCACCCCCGTCAAAACGACGTAATAAAAGCGCGCGAGCATGCACCAATATTTTCAGTGCACAACAATTCGGTTATGACAAAAAGGATTATCGGACAAGAAAAAAAGCCGTGACCAGGAAGAAGCTAGTTCATAATAACTTCGTCTACTTCGTCTACTTCGTCATCATCATCATCATCATCGTCTGCAAAGCATGACAATGGAACGACTTGGTCGGCTTCTGTGGTCGCGTCGAGGTTGATGGATGAAACATTTTTGTTGGATGTTTGAACAGGGAATATGATGCCTGCTTTAGAGAATGTATGGAGAAGCACCAGCAAGTCCGGGATGCTAAGTTCGACGGCTCGCTTTTGCGCGAAGGTAACTACGTCCTCGCTGTGATCTGCCTTATATGGGATGGATTCGAGCAGTTGTCTTATATGGTCCTTGAATGTTCTAAGTTCCACTCTTTTCCCGTTAATGCCTTCGATAAATGAGTGTGTCTTTCGCACACTTTTGCCAGAAGTAAAAGCGGCTGCTAGTGTTTTGCGTTTTCGACTAAAGGCGATACGTAGCATGGCATCCCATTGCAGATAGTTGAGGTTTTGGTACTTCTGTTTGACGGGAACCAATTTTATAACAATGCTATCTACCTTGGGAGGCGGATTGAAGGAGCCTGCAGAGACATGGCAAACTCGAGTCACTTTAAAGAAGAGTTGCGTGTTCACCGATAGTCTACAGTAAAACTTATCATGCGGCTTGGCCACTAGCCGCTCTCCAAACTCCTTCTGGAACATAAGTACGGCCGCTCTATACGTGTGCGGCACGGTGATCATTTTGAAAACAAACGGACTCGAAATCTGGTAAGGCAAATTCGCCGTACAAACACTGAATTCACCAAAGTCCGCCTTCAACGCATCACAGTGCACCACCTCCAGATTCGTGTAACCCGCCGATAACACACGTTTCTTCACCTCCGCTGTCATTCTCACATCTATATCTATCGCACGCACTTTTCGAGCCAACCCGCATAACTTCATCGTCAAGTTACCCGTACCCGGACCAATCTCCAATACCACGTCACTCTTCTTAATATCAGCTGCCTCAATAATCTTCTTCACTATACCCGGATTCTTCAACAAATGTTGTCCATGCTTCTTCTCCAACTTCATCGTCATCTTACCCTTCTTCGACCCATCCTCCTGCGACCGCACCTTCTCACCTTTCCCCTTCTTCAACACAGCCACGGCGGCCTCCTTTAAACTTCCCGCCGCCGGGAAACTCACACCTTTAGCACCCTTCAGTAACCGATGCTTGCCCATCTTATTTTTTTACCAGCTCCCGGGGACCCCAGCCCCCGGGGCCCCAGCCCAGTACAGCGTACAACTTGGCCCGAGAGACACACAAACGGGACTCCTCCCTCTCGGAACGGAGACTCCCGGTCGACAGTTCATTCCAGGCGTCATATCAAGACCCAGTTAGTTGTTAAAATGAAGTTATTTAAGCTCGTCGAAGCAATCACTATATTGATTTTTCGGGTGCTTGGCGTCCACGTGCTGGGTCAGAATCTGCTTGGTACTCGTGCACATAAATGCTTGGCGGCAGACTTTGCACAATATGGTCATAGCTTTGTCCTTCTCCTTGAGAGTGCTGTGCGCTTTAGAAGCTTCCGCCTGCTTCTTCAAATTCTTGGCCCTTGCTAGTTCTCGCTGGTTTCCTCTTGCCATCTGTAGCCAACTGGGCAGGTAACTCCACTTAGTCTCCTCCGGTCCGATTGGCGCGGCAAAATTATGACATCTATTAATGAATTCAGGAATGTAGGTACCGAGGACACATTGAACTTGGGCAATGGGCCCCGGCCAACCAGCAGGCTACTCACACCCAGACGCCTGCCGGCCACCTTGTAGCCCTCGCCCAGATGCGGCTCGACTTGATACGGCTCGACTTTATACGGCTCGTCTTGATACGGCTCCACCTGACGGGGCACAGACACGTGGCTGTAGGCGGGGTCGCTGTACCCGTCGTCGTGGTAGACATCGCGGTATGTGAACGACTCCTGCGCAGGCAGGCCGACGTAGGAAGGCGCCCCGACATAGGAGGGCAGCTCGCTGTATGAGGGCAGGCCGCCGTAAAGCGACCCCAGGTTGCCGGAGGAGGGTGCTGGCCACGGTTCGGGTAAACCGAAGGACGGCAAGCCGAAGGGTGGCAAGCCGAAGGGCGGCGGGAGGTCTTTAGCGCTGACTATGATCTCTTCGGGTGGTTGGTCAGAGACGAAGTTATCGAAGTCGCTACACTCATAGCCGGAATGTGGCAGGATAGGGTTGGTGGAAGGTTGTAAATCTTTGCAGCAGGGCAAGTGGCCGCAGACGTGCGGGATTTCGACACACTCGTTGAAGTTCACACACGCACGATTGTGAACGGGTAACTGGTTGGCAAAGCCGTAAAGGCGGCTGCACTCGCACTCGTAGCCGCCCGGGCTGTTAACACAGGTGCTGATTAACGCCGGGCATTTGTGTGTACCTCGCGCACACTCGTCCACGTCTACGCATTGCCCCCGTCGCTCATCCCACTCGAAGCCCTGGTGACAAAGACAATCTGCCGTCGCGCCCTCGTCCGAAGACACGCAGAAACTGGTCGTCGGGTCACACGGGTTCGCGTCCAGACACGCGTCGTGCCTCCGGCACTGCAGAGTGTCTTGGTCAAAAACGGGAAGACTTCGCGGACAGCGGCACCGGAAGTGCTCATGCACTAGGCCGTGGCTAGCCACCACCAGTCCGTCGCCAGCTGATGAGTGCTCACCCGGTCCCTGATAATGCTCCACCGGCTTCTGGTGGTGCTTATCGGGCCCTTGGTGCTGCTTAGCACCCGACCCATGTCCAGCTGAGTGGTGGTGGTGTTCGGTCCAATGCTGGTGTTCGGCGGCCCAGAGTAGAGCGGGCTGATGCTCACAGACCATACCGCGCCTGCTGCAGACGGAGTGGCCGTTGCTCGACTTACAGCCGTCATGCGGCCAGCAGAGTCCAGAGGCCGGGTCCCGGCGGAAGCCGGAGGAGCAGTCACAGCGGGCCGCACCAGCCAGTGACGTGCAGACCTCATGCAGACCGCAACTGTGCGTCAGACACATGTCCACGGGAAGGCAGGCTACCCGTCCGTCACCCTCGAACCCCGGCTTGCACACGCACCGGCCCGGTCCCCCGAGTGAGCGTACCACGCACTGTGAGTTCTTCACGCAGGTCGTGCAAGAGGCCCACAACAAACGATTCAGCCACGAAGACATTCGCGCAGTTCGAAAAACCTCACACGGAACGCGCCGCGCACCAGGAGGGGTACCACGGTCAGGCCGCGCATCAGGTCGGGGTTACGCGAGACATTGAGCCGAGGCATTGAGCGGAGTCACCTGGTCTCGCAACCATTGGGTCGATCTCAGGCCGCGACCTGAGGGCTAAATCGCGGCCTAACCCGTTCGCGACCTGGGGGGCAGGTCGTAACCAGGGGGGCTGGGCTAGACCATATTAGGCAGCTAGGCAGGGCGGCGGCGCATGAGCGTGGGGAGGCCGAGGTAGAAGGAGGCGCAGAAGGGGCAGAGGTTGAGTGTTTCGGCAGAGTCGAGTAGGAAGCGGGCAGCGTGGCCGGGCCGAAGTTTCTCTTGAGCGATGTAGTGTACGAGGGCGCAGATGCTGAGTGCGCGGCCGCTGGCGGCTCGCAACGGTTGAGGTAGAGAGGGTGGCAGGCGCACCTGCGAGGAGCGGGGCGTGCAGAGGCCAATGGAGCGGCGCGGGAGGACGTGGACGCCATCTTCTGCGGCATACAGGTTCTGCGCCAGAGCCTTTTGCATTCGCCGGTAGACGCCGTGTAGTCCGCTCAGTGGCAGCTCCTCCACGCCACACAGACTCTGCGCCCGTAACGTCGCGTAACCCGCCGTCAACATGAGCGAACCGCGACACCACACCGCCTCCAGACTGCCCGCATCGTTTGCCGAAGACAACAGCGCCTCGAACATTGCACTCGGCGCGTCGTGCAACGCCCGGTCCAGTCTCTTCTCCGTCGGAGTCCCCCCGACGGACTTTTCCTTTTCTGAGAATTTAAACGCCTCACCCCCCGGTGGGGATCGGTCGTCCGGCCCCTGTCGGGGGTCCGGCTCCTCCCAGTGTGTAAGCCGAACGGCGGCCAAGGCGTCGCCGAGGCTTAGCGCCCGGCCGGCGGAGGAAGAGCGACGACGGGCGGGGCTAGAGGTACGACCGGCCGCCGAGAGACGGTGTCGGGCAGCAGCGAGTTTGGAAGCGCACTGCGGAGTTCTCGTCCCCGGGGGCGAGCGGCTGGTTTCGAGGGCGGGCAGGTCATCGGTGTCGGGCGCCCGTTCGATGGCGAGTAGGCGGTAGTTGTAGAGCTCGTTGGGTTGGGTTGGTGATTGGGCTCGGCGAATGACGTAGCCGCGACGGTTGCGTGGCGATTCGCGGTCGAGGTCTTGGAGGAGTGGGAGTGCAGCGGGTGCGATACGTAAGACGGCGACTGCGCAAGCGGCACAGAGCGGCGTGCTACAGTTCGCACATTCCGTTTTCGCCGACACATTCGGCCGGTGCAGTAGCTTCTCGCAAACCACACACGTCTTGAGCGCCGCGGGATAGACGAGGCGACTGCTATGCTCACGACCCAACTCGCTTACCTCGCTCCCGAACGAGGTCCGGCGCCGCTTTAACTGGATCTTCACCGTTTCACCCTGGTGCGGCTCAGAGACAGTGGCACGCACAATTACTGGCGGACCGAGCACGTGGCCGGGGACGACGCCGAGGCTGTAGAGCAGGCCCGCGTCGCTGCTGGTCGCCGACTGCTGTGGACACTTGATGGGCGCCGGCAGACGCTCCGACACGCGGCACTTTCTCTTCCTATCAAAGTGGTAGTTCTCAATCAGGTAGTCCAAAAAACGGTTCTTCAGTTCCGGACAGTAGTTGTTCGCCAGAAACAACTGCTCCAATTCCGGTGCCAACGATCGACCCACCAAAGACGTTAGACGCCGCTCCTTCGACGCCGAACGGAATTTTAGGCGACTAGTGATACCGCCAATACTCACACTCGCACCCCGGTTGCACAACATGCCGATCCCAATGTGGTCTCCGCCCCGCACCGCGTGGTCCAAAGCCGTAAAACCTTCTACGTCCACCAAGTTCACGTCAATCCGCGGGTGGTACAGCAAGTTGAGCATCACTTGCCGACAACGATTTTTCGCAGCCACGTGCAGCGCCGCCGCGCCCTCCCTCCCGTACTCATTCGGCTGCGCACCCTGCGCCAATAAAACCCGCAACAGGCGCAACATCTTCCTCTTGCTCGCTTCGCACAACTCGTCCCCGCCTTTCGACAAGCGAGTGTCCAGCGGTAGGTAACACGCCAGCGCCAGCAAGCTTTCCTCTCTCGCCCGCAAATCGGCTATCGACTCGGCCAGGAACGTCCTTCCGTCGCGCTTGACCATCCTCAGCGTCATCAACTCCTCCACAGACATGCGCTGAAACAACTGCCGCAACGCATCGAAATTATTCCGACAAACGAAGTGTCTAATTATCAAACCCAGCGACTGCGCCGAATTAGCCGGTTCCTCGCTGCACAAGACCGTCGGGATGACTATTGGCCCATATAGCAGCGCAAGCGTCAGCGGCAACGGCGAGAATTTGGTGTTGGAACTTCGAGGCGCGCGCGTAATTGAAGCGCGCGTGTTTGCAGCGCGCGCTTTTGTGTTTGCCAAACACTCACCGAAATCTCGACTGAGAATGTCGTGAATAAGCTTCCCGCGGTCTTCCCCCTCGAGCTTGGTTCGCCGCATGTGATTATAGAACTCGCAGCCTGTCCATTTTGACCAAAATTTTCGGCTGTGCTCGGAGAAGTTAGATCGTTGGGTAACAATGCTCAGTATGTGGAAGCGCTGGATGAGCTTCGGCGTCTCATTATATTCCATGCCGGAGTCGCTGGGAGCGGACATCATCGTGTTGAGATGGCTGTATTCCGCACTGCGGTTATCTCCAAGTTTTGACAGGTCGGGGTCGAGATTGACGATTCGAGGAGTGGTGGTATCCGTATCCCAAAAGTCCAAGGGGTGGAGCAGGCTCTTCTCGGGGTGGTCAGATAATATAAGTTGGGTGGGAATTCCGGCGCTGCCTGTGACGGCATTAAGTGCGTGCGGAAGTTTGGGCCACCGTCGATCCTGGTTGGACATGGTTGTAAGAGTGTCCACTATCTTGTGTGTGCGGGCAGTCAACGGGGCGTCGCTAAGCAAGTGGTCTCGGGTCACCGCCGCGACGCCCCGCAGTTCCTCAATCCCTGGCAACACGTCGCTCGGCGGCAGACCCGTGATAGATCGGCTCACCACCGGCGTCTCCGCGAGCCACCGAGTGGATGGCAAACATGCGCTGAACACCTCGGGCAATCGCGTCATAGCATCCATTGCCACCGGAAAGCGCACTTCGGACCAGTACAGCTGTTGCGGACGAAGTGCCTCGTACACATTCTTTTGCAACTCTTCCATCTTCTTAATGAACTGCTGAATGTCCTGATTTAACTGACTGTTGAAATCCATCTCCAAATCAGAAGGCTCCATAAATTCAGTCAAATCTTCTATCAGAGTCTGTGGGCTATAAATGTCGCCGCCGACCTCTCCTCGCAACCTCAGCCGCTTCCCTTCATTCTCACCTCCATTTTCGTCTCCCTCGCAACCGCCGAGTTCATGATCACTGCGGGCAGGCCGACCGCGTCGCACCTCCGCACTACTCTGGGTGTGACCCACTGCGTCCAAGGTGTCGTTACCGACTAGCTGCTCGTCAGCAATCTGCTCGTCAGCAATCTGCTCGTCAGCAATCTGCTCGTCGCCGACCTGTTCGTTACTGAATTCGGAAATCCCACTTGGTCGCAGCTTCGTCTCCAAACGAGACCAAGTCATTCCCTTTTCAGGCGGCCGCTCCGGGGAGCTTGAACCTCCATCGTTTTTCGCATTCATTTGAGAGCTCGCAAGAAGCGTCTCCTGCTTGCAGGCCACGGTCGCCTTCTTGCTCAAGTGCCTCTCAACGCCTTCCCTTGCGGTGGCAGCCCTTGGGGTGCCCGGCCTTGGCGTATCAACCCGGGACGTATCACCTCGGGACGTATCACCTCGGGAGGTATCAACCCTTGGGGTGTCAGCTCGGTCACTGTCAACGTTTCCATTTCTGGCATTCTGGTCAGCCTCCGGTTTACTGTCGACTGAGAAACGCACCTGACCGGAAGAACACCCGCGGTGAGAACAGCCGCCGGCAGAACACACAGGGGGAGAACACAGCGGTTGCAATGAGGAGAGTTGCAGCGAGGGTTGTAAGGTTCTTGTGTCGAGGTAAGTGGAGTCGGTAGGGTAGGTAGGGTAGGTGGAATCTGTTGGGTATGTGGAATCTGTGGGTAGCTCGAGTTCGGTCTCGAGTTCGGTCTCGAATTCGGTCTCGAATTCGGTATCAGAACGGAGGTCGCAGACGGGTAAGGGTGGTTGACCGGGACTGGGCAGGTGTGCGAGTCTGGCCATGCTGCCTTTCATGTGTTTACTGAGTTGACTCATGGTGCGGTGCAGGCCAGGCGCGTAGGAAGTTGTGTGAGTGTTCATGCATTGCCACCAGATCCACTCCTTTTCGGCACGGAGAAGAAGCTTGTGGCATTCGAACTGGCCGCCGCACACCTGGCGGGCGGTTTTGTGGTGGGCGTTAAGTAAAGTGGGGTCTGCGCCGGCTTGGAGGAGGGAGAGTAGGACTTGGGTGAATCCCTCACGAGCGGCCAGGTGGAGTGCTGTCCAGCGTTGCGGACCTCCTGCGACATTCACGTTGAAGTTGGCGGCACGTGCCATCTCGCTAGTCTGGTTACTTTCCTTCATGCGCAGACAGTCATGAACAAATTTGACGGCTTTTTGTTGATTACGTTTGCTAGCGAGGTGCAATGGTGCCCAGCCCTCGTTGCCTACCAAGTTGCAATCGGCGCCACGTGAGAGTAAGAAGAGCGCCACTGCTATGCTCGAATCGCCGCCGCTGTCGAAAACGGAGAAGAGTACGTGCAGTGGACTGTGACCGTCGCCGTCACAAAAGTTCGGGTCTGCGCCATACTTGAGCAAAAGCCCCGTCATCAGAGGGTCAATGTTCACCGTCGCTACATGCAACGGCGACCCGTAGACCCCGCCACCGTAGTCCACGTGTGCCCCGCTCGCCAGGAACGCCGATGCCGTCTTCAGGTCGCGATCTTTCACCGCAAACAACAACGGCGAAAACTGACGTGCGTCCAACTGGTTAGGGTTCGCGCCGCCACGCAACAAAGCCTGCACCATCCCTCCGTGCCGCTCCTCCACAGCCATGTGCAAACGCGATCGCCGACTCTTGTCTAAACTCGAAATCCGAAAAGCACCACGACTCAACAACGCCAACAACACGTGCACTGCCGCAGAAGGTAACGACCCCGTCGCCTCCCCCACCAACGTACGACTCCGCTCCGCCCCCCACGAACGACCCACCTGCAATTGCCGCACATTCTTCAACGCACTCTTCGGCACACTCCTCCACCCGCATTGGTCATCACCACCGGGACCACCACCGGGGGCCCCCCGTACGTAGGCCGAGTGGCGCCGGCTGCCTGCACTCCGCTGCGCAACTAAGGGTGGAATCTCCACTTGCGTTTCTGCCAACACGCTTGCCCGACAAAGATCATCAACCACCTCCTCCTTCTCCGCTTCCGGCGTATCCAATTGCTGTACCCATTCCAGAATCTTCGACCTAGAGGACAACCGCTCTCTTATCAGTAACCGCATCTCCACCAACAGCCTGTGGTCCATCCGTCGAGGCCATGCCGGAAAGCAATATTTCGTAAGATCTAGACTCAAATCCATCAGTTCCGGGAGGAAAAAGAGGTTTAAACTAACAGTGTGAAGCGGGTCTAAAGTCAAATCTGTGCTAACAAGTGTGTGCTAACAAGTGTGTGCTAACAAGTGTGTGCTAATAAGTATTTGCTAATAAGTATGTGCTAATAAGTGTGTGCTAATAAGTATGTGCTAATAAGTACGTGCTAATAAGTGGCAAAGGATAGCGTGCTATGAAGGATCACATTGGTAAAGTGCAGGCGTACTGTGTAGAAGACTCAATCTCTCCATTGATTTCCAGTTCGATACTTCCGAAGGAATAATGGTTATGGCGTTGTAATCGAGTGTAAGTTTGATCAACGAAGTCGGTTGAAGTAAAGAGGAGGGTATGCATGTTAGTTGATTGTATGCGAGAGATAAGGTTAGTAGAGAGGTAGTGTGAATCGTGGGTATGGTTGAGATCTTATTATGGTCGAGATTGAGATAGATAATCTTGGAGCAGTGTTCTAGGCATTCGGTGGGGAAGGATCTGAGTTTATTTTTCTTGCAGCAGT